>NC_087253.1:26011200-26311200 GCF_037042905.1 Lytechinus pictus | reverse complement strand
GTCTTTGCACAAACGTGGAGTATGTTAAGCAAATGAAAGAGGAAATAATTCGTCTAAAAAATAATTTGAAAACAGACATCAAAGATAAAAGAGTTCTCTGGGACTACATCAAAATGAAGATAAGACATTTTACACAGGCCTTTTCAAAGAACTTAGCTGTAGAAAGAAGAAAGAAAAGAGAAAATCTTGAAAAAGAAGTCGAGATTTTAGAACTTAATCTTTCCGAAGTAAGCAATGAAGCAAAATTTGAAAAATTGAAAAAGAAAAAAGAAGATCTAGCAGCTACTTTTAATTATATAAATGAAGGAATAAAAATACGATCCAGGGCAACTTGGTACGAAAGTGGAGAAAAGGATACTAGATATTTTAGTCAACTGTTACATGCAAATAAGAAAAAGTGTATTATAAAGACTTTGGTAAATTCGGATGGGAATATAATAGATAAAGAAACAGAAATTCTCAAGATGATTAAATCATTTTATTCAAAATTGTATTCCAAGGAGGTTTTAGAAGATAGATAGATATCAGATATAGATTTTTTCAAAAACTTACCGTCATTGTCAAATGAAAGCAAAACAAATTGTGAAGGAAAAGTTTATGAAGGAGAATGTTTTGCAGTCCTTCAAGGAATGAAACAAAATAAATCACCAGGGAATGACGGACTGACCGTAGAATTTTTTACTACATTCTGGACAGAAATAAAAGATATATTACTGGGGGCCTTTAACGAGGCTTTTGAAACGGGAGAACTAACTGCATCACAAAAACAAGCTGTGGTCATTCTGATTGCCAAAGATGGGAAGGACCCTCATTTACTTAAGAATTACAGGCCAATATCATTATCAAATATTGATTATAAAATTCTATCTAAAGTCTTGGCAACAAGATTAAAAGATGTTTTAGAAGACATTATTTCAGTAGATCAAATAGGTTTTATGAACGGGAGAACTATTGGAGAAGCAATCCGAATAATAGATGACGTAATATTCCATGCGACACAATATGAATTACCAGGGTATATGATAGCAATTGACTTCCAAAAGGCTTTTGATTCGGTGTCCCACGATTTTCTTTATAAAATATCAAATTTTTATAACTTCGGTCCACAGTTTTGCAGATGGGTGAAAATTTTGTACAAAAACTCATTAAGTTCTATTTTTAATGGAGGAATGTCAACGGGATATTTTGAGGTACGTAGAGGCGTAAGGCAGGGGGATCCCCTCTCCCCATACTTGTTTATTTTATGTTTAGAAATACTGACACATAATATAAGATACAATAGGGAGGTTAAAGGTATTTTGTTTGGAAAGGAGGAAATAAAACAAGTCATGTATGCAGATGATATGACCCTTTTTGTTCAAGATGAAGATTCAATTAGAAAAGTCAAATGTTTATTAGAGAATTTTGGAAATATTTCAGGATTTGGTGTTAATAAAGATAAAACAAAAGTTCTGTTGATTGGGGCTTTACAAGAAAAATCTGATGAAATACCCTTCGGCCAGAGAGTGGATTTTGTTAAGATATTAGGGGTGTTTTTTTCTTCGAACAATGAAGTAAAAGAAAATTTGAATTATAAAGAAATATTAAGTAAAACAAAAAAACTTTTAGGTTGGTGGAAACAGAGGGATTTGACATTGATGGGTAAAATACAGTTACTAAAATTATTTATATATTCAAAATTCATATACACAGCATCCCTCAGCATGCCAGTTCCAAAATGGGTTTATGAGGAGTTAGAAAAGATAACTTTTGAGTTCTTGTGGGGTGGAAGAAATAAAATTAATAAAAAAACGATGTATCTGGATTACCATTTGGGAGGTCTGAAAATGATGAATTTTGAACTGATAATAAAAGCACAGAGAGTTATGTGGGTCAAAAAACTTATGGAAAATAACGAAATGAAATGGAAGTTATATTTTAATCACGCTACACAACATGTAGGCGGAAGTTTAATTTTTTCTTGTGACTATTTACTTGGCCTTTTGAATTTAACATTGCCAAAATTCTATACAGATCTTCTGGAAGTGTGGATAGAAACGAGGAATTTCCAGCAGAATTATGAACCTTATAAAGGAAATGAAATAATGTTTAATAATAAATTCATACGAGTTAACGGAAAGTGTATATTTGACAGAAAGCTTTTTGACAAAAAAATATATAGATTGAACCACATAATGGATAGTGATGGAAATTTAAGATCCCATGGATACTTTCAACGACGAGGATTAGAATCCAATGACGTTGAATTGATTGGCGAGATCTATGATACACTTCCGGTCAGCTGGAAGAGAAATATGAGAACAGATAGAGACACAATTCCTGATGATCCTGACATAGTTTTTTTATTAGGGAAAAACGTTGTAGCAATACATAACATTGCATCAAAAAAATTTATACAACATTTCTTAACCAGAAAGCAATAACACCTGGAGTATTCACAAGACTAAAGTGTAACTACCGTCTTTCAGATAAAAATATTTTTAAAAGACCCAGGCAATGTACATTAAACAGCAGACTTAGAGAGTTCCAATTTAAATTAATACACGGAATCATTTATACAAATCAGCATTTGTATTTATTTGGGAAAGTTGATTCTAATCTGTGTTGCTACTGTAAAAAAGAAGGAGAGACTTACCGTCATTTATTTTTTCAATGCGAAAAAGCAAAATTAATATGGAGAGACTGCGAGAATATTTTTGACTTTGTTTCTTTCACCAATCTTACTTGGGAAGACATATTTTGGGGGATAAAATTAGCAGATCAAGGAAAAGAAAAATTGGTTAATCACTTAATAATCCTTGTGAAGTATTTAGTTTTCAGTGGTAGAGAAAACAATTCAGAAATAGTTTTGAATAAGATTAAACGTAAATTTAAAGAAGATGAATTTGAAGAAAGAAAATTGGCATTAAATAGAAATAAATACCCCCTTCACTTAAGAGAATGGGAATGTTGGGAGGAGTTTAGGGAGAGCTAGATGTGCACACACACAAAAAATAATAATAATAAAATAATAATAAAAATAAATAAATAAATAAAATGAAAATGAATAAATAAAATAAACTGAAAAATAAGATAGATAAATGAAAAATAAGTGAAAAATAAAATAAGAATAAAAGAATAAATGAAATAAATAACATGTGTGTATAATAACGATAATGAATAAACTATTTTTAGGTATGAGAGTATTTTTCATTAGTATATATATTTACATATATTTTTTGGTTTCATTCTTACCGTTCAGAGAAGGAAAGAAAACGTTCTTTCCGCCCCCACACGAGTAGAACGGGAAGGTTGTGACGACGAAGGGCATGGGAGGGGGTAGGGGTTATGGGGAGGTGTAGAGGATAGGGGGGGGACACATGCTTTGGGTTGGAAGGGGGTTTGTAATGTTTTGCTTCTGTGTTTTTTATTTCTTTTTTTTCTTTCTTTTTTGTTTTTGTTTTGCTTCTTGGCTATTTTCAAACTCCTTTATATAACAACATAGGGTGGGGGGGGGGGAGGGGGGTGGTAGGTAGGTAGGGTTTGAGGAATTTGAGGAATGAGGCCAAGGTGGGGAGGGGGGGGGGTTATGGAAAATCCTTGTTAATGGCTTCAATTCGACTAGGTTATATTAATGATTGGCTTTGTGTATTTGGAAAATTTGTTATGTTGTGAATATTTTGACACTAGAAAAAAAAATGAGTACGTTGAGTTTTATTAGGTTTTATTGTAACACTAAAGGAAAAAAGAGAAAATGTAAAGTGTTAACTATATGAGTTTACAATGTATTCATATATTAATTTGTAAAGATATATTGTATTGACGTATGTATTTTATTTTGTATATCACATGTATGAATTGAAGTTGTTGACAAATAAAAACTTCTTAATACAAAAATACATAACAATTGGTTGTTTCGAGGAGATAAAATATTGAAATTGATATTTTAAAGTGCATGCCTGTGCAAACCGTCCAATACTGAAAATATTGGACGAAATTAATATTTTGCCCCGCCCACATTGGTTAATAAATGATTGTGCACATGGAGCTATTGTAACGTCACAACGAAATAGCATTGCGTATTAATTGCCCTTTTCATAATAAAGCAGACGACGCGACGCGCGCTACAGCTACATGTAATTTATGTGGGAATTATGCAGAAGTGGACCAATGTTATGAACCAGGCCCCCGAAGCTCCGCCATTTTGTCGGAGACATTTGGGCAAATCCTAAGCCCCCATTTGCATATACATGAATAATTCATCAGTTCTCTGCTCCACACATCCCAATAGACTCTTTATATGACGAAGCAGAAAGTGGAGATCAGCGTCACGCATGCGCATTGAGCGAGGTCAACTTTGCGTTAATTAGTCATGAAATTTAATATATTCATCACGTGATTAATCTACTTCTTACTACTATTGACCAATCAGCGTTCTTCACTACAATGAGTCATCATGCATGCATCGTTTTTCAATCCGTGCATAGAATGCAGTTTACATATGCAACGTACACTAGCACCGCAGCCTGACACCTTTCTTAATCTTGTTTAACCTGGAGATGGGGGGGGGGGGGGGGTGAATCAGCCTGTTTTTGTCTCACCTGCATAGCAGAGTGAGACTATAGGCGCCGCTTTTCCGACGGCGACGGCGACGGCGACGGCGGCGGCGGCGTCAACACCAAATCTTAACCTGAGGTTAAGTTTTTGAAATGACAGCATAACTTAGAAAGTATATGGACCTAGTTCATGAAACTTGGCCATAAGGTTAATCAATTATTACTGAACATCCTGCCTGAGTTTCATGTCACATGACCAAGGTCAAAGGTCATTTAGGGTCAATGAACTTAGACCATGTTGGGGGAATCAACATCAAAATCTTAACCTAAGGTTAAGTTTTTGAAATGTCATCATAACTTAGAAAATATATGGACCTAGTTCATGAAACTTATACAAAAGGTTAATCAAGTATCACTGAACATCCTGCATGAGTTTCACATCACATGACCAAGGTCAAAGGTCATTTAGGGTCAATGAACTTTGGCCGAATTGGGGGTATCTGTTGAATTACCATCATAACTTTGAAAGTTTATGGATCTGATTCATGAAACTTGGACATAATAGTAATCAAGTATTACTGAACATCCTGTGCAAGTTTCAGGTCACATGATCAAGGTCAAAGGTCATTTAGGGTCAATGAACTTTGGCCAAATTGGGGTATTTGTTGAATTACAGCCATAAATTTGAAAGTGTGTTGGTCTAGTTCATAAAACTTGGACATAATAGTAATCAAGTATCACTGAACATCCTGTGCGAGTTTCAGGTCACATGATCAAGGTCAAAGGTCATGTAAGGTCAAAGAACTTTGGCCACGTTGTGGGTATTTGTTGAATTGCCATCATATCTCTATAAGTGTATTGGTCTAGTTCATAAAACGTGGAAATAAGAGTAACCAAGTATCACTGAACATCTTGTGCGAGTTATAGTAGTTTTCAAAATCAGCACTGCTGCTATATTGAATCGCGTGATGCAGGTGAGACGACCAGAGGCATTCCACTTGTTATCTTCTTTTTAACATTGGTGTAAATGAAAGGGGAAGATATTTACGAACTAGTTTATTTCACAATAACAATACGCCAATATAAATAATAACAATGTATTTCAGTTTGAACGTTTCACTTACTGGTTTTGTAATTTGGTTCTTTCATTAAAAAAAAATACGACCTTTCTCTGCTGTTCTCCAGATCAGAATCACTAGAGGCATGTTTCACATCGCAGTGTAATCGTTAGTAATGATATAGTAAAAACAAATTCTGAATCCAACATTTCTTTAGAAAATAGGATTGGATTTAATTAGAACCTATTTATTTTCTGTAATTGATAGTGTGTTTTTTACGCTAAGCCTTTTCAATTATTGATAATGATCATTTAATTCCTTTTTTTGCAGGGGGGGGGGGTAATCTAATTTCTTTGTGTTCACTCTTTTTAAGAGCACAGATAAGTGACATGTCATTACCAAACTTCATCAGTTTCAGGCAGGGCGGATCTAGGATTTTTCCAAAGGGGGGCACATTTTCCCAAAGAAAAATTTGACAAGCAAAAAAAAAGGGGGGTCTTCACTTCCAGAAGGGGGACACACTTTACATTACAATTTTTAATTTAGCCTGTCAGATTGGGGGGGGGGGGCGCACTGATCGGCTTTGCCCCCCCCCCCCCCACACACTCTGATTGGCCTAATCTTTGTCTTTAAAAGTCATCTCTATTCATCTTATTCCTCTTCCCCACTCTTTATAAATTGTTTCTCCCTCATTTATCCCCGCCTCCTCTCAAAATAAATAAAGAATAAAATGGCCCTTTATGGTTTCTCCTTGTGGGTAAATTGTCAATTGGCTTTGTCCACTCTCTTGTGCACCCTATGTCCCTTCACATTATTATTATACATTATCTATTCTTTTAATCTCTCTTCAGCTCTCTCTTTGCCATATCGCACTCTCATTATTAAACCACACACACAACTCTTTCTCTTATATTTTCCACCTCTCAGCTCTTCTCGCAATTCATTAAAAAAAGAAAATACACTGGGTGATTCCAACTTTGGCGTTGGTGTTCGTAGCACAATTTAGTTCTTCCTTCCTCCAAAACCTAATGTGAGTTTACAAAAATAATCCAAATCACATTAATAGCTCAACATCAAGTGAGATGAATCTATGAATCAATTTGATCGTAATTTTTGTGCTGTGATGATGATGTAAAACTTGTAAGACGCCACACCAAAAGCTCAACAGCAAACTTGAAATCACCCATGTATCTTTCTCATTAAAAAAAATATATATATTTAGAAATTCTCTATCACATCTACATAACAGCCATGGATCAAAAAAAAATTAAGGGGGGGGGGTCTTTTGCCCTCCACCTTAAAGGTCCTGGTTCTCAAAAGGATTGTTTTCTATTTTATTTTCAAATTTATTCATTTTTTTTAAATATCTTTATATATTAATTATTATTTGTTATGTTTTTTAATGGGGGTGATTTTTACAGAGAAAACCTGCAACTACCACCCCCTCCAACCTTGATCCATGGCTGCAAAGTGTAGGTCTCATTACTCTTAAATTTATGCTGCTTGTTCACTATTGCTCGTCCATTAATTCTATTAGTACTTCCAGTGTCTCCTCAAATAACTTGATTCACCTAAACTCTCAGCTAAAAAGAATTATAGAAGACTTGTTAATTCAGTGACAATGACAAAATTATTATTTCAATTCATTTTATTCCAAATACATAAATCAGGTAACAATTATTTTCCTCTTGAGTTTAAAGATCAAATTTTGATCAGAGCTCGTTCCCATCTGCTTAAGATGAAATGGTGTGAAAGAGACTACTGTCCTCACAAACACAGATGCAATGTCACATGCCCCCCCCCCGAAATCATTGATCATTATTTTTGTTAAAAATTCTTCATTGCCAAAATTATTACACAATTTCATGTACATATTGTATTGCTGAATTTTTATTTATCATTCCTGTTATGTCATTGTAATAAATTTATTATTCTAAGTATTATTATTATAAACATTATCATTATCTACATCCATAATTGTAAAAACTACTGCTACAATCAGCAAGTATAATTACCCCTAAAATAACCCTATCCCTCTTAAATTGTTTATGGGTTTTGTTTGGTCAGTAGTGTAGGGGGGCGGGGGCGGTTACAATACTCTATTGTAAATACATGCAGTAATTCAGTTTGATATAGGATGTTTGGCATATTGTCAATGCATTATTCCCTAATTCTTCCTCCAGAAAATTATTATTGGAATTAAAAAGCAAACCCTTAATTTGGTCTTGTATTTCTTGAGTCTCTAAAACAGAGAATGTGAAGCAGAGTCATGTTCCATATCTGTTGAAAAAAAAAACACAAAAAACGACAGAAATGATAGCAATTCAATCAAGCCATCATAAAAAAAAAAAAAAAAAAAAATATGTATAAAAATTTAATGAAACCACAAGCCGAATGAGTCACCTTTACAAAATCTGGTGTGGATTGAAGAATTCATGAGTGGGTAGGAAGCAAATAAGTTGATTACATATGATTTTCCACTTGCTTAGCCTAGTATATTCTGATTTTCTTATTTAATTTTGACAAGCTAGATCTACCGGTAGGTGATATTAATTGTCCCCTGAAAACATGACAGGTGAAAATTAAAATGGAGCCTGTCAATACGACTCCAGCCTAGTCTCTGAGCTGATTTTATTTTCATTTAGTCAATACAACTTAGATCTTGGTCTACCATGTGAGCACCCCCCCCCAAAAAAAAAGGACAAACCTCACAAAACCCCAATTTAAGGTAAAAATATGTCATGAACACATAGTAATTATATACCACTAGAAAGAGTATATTCTCCCAAATAATTTGGTACCATATTCATATTTAGATAGTCATTATGTATTCTTTGCAGAGATGTAGATTTTGATTTGCACCGAAATAAGGCATGTCTAAAATTAATGACTCCAGATGCCAATGATGCCAAAATCTATGAATTAGCAAATTTTCAAAGAAATTGATTTGTGTATTGACACTAAAAAAAATTGACTAAACAATTATCTTGTAAATTATTGAACATGGGTATTGAAATCTGAAATGGATTTTAATATAACCCTTTTAGGACAATGAAATCATTGACATCTGGACTCATTTTTGGATAAAGTCATTTGGTCTGTAAATACATGAAGTCATTCAGTTTGATAGATAGGATGATTATTGTTTTTTTTATACCTTTTTGAATCAGGAGGGTCCTGCAGCTTAATTCGGTCTTGTAATCCTCGAGTCTCTAAAAGAGGATGTGAAGCAGCATCATGTTCTATGTCTGTTGAATAGAACAATACACAGACAGAAATGTCAGCAATACAAGCTATTGTAAAAAAAAAATAAAAACACATAACACTTGGACTATAGCGTATATATCTAGATCTAATCATAGACTCTGACGTACATAGATCTGGAACTAAATGTAAGTAGATCTAGTACTAGATCTACATCAAAAGTAGATTTAAATTTCTGTTAAACCTACCATTCTGCGAAATTTCAATGTTATTGAATCATACATGTGTTAGATCTAAACTAAAGCTGTCTTGACCCAGGGTTTTTAAAATGGTTTCATGCCATTTGCTCTGACGACAAATGCCCCGATGGAAAATCTACACGTTAGGCCAAACAAAAGCTAACCTCCAATAAATAAATCCTTAACTTAGACCCTGACACAGTGACTGAAATAATACTAGGCCTAGGGCTAGGCCTATATAGATTATACAGGAGGTCGCTTTGTTGTAGGCCTAAGTTTAGTCTAGGTCTATAGAGAATAGATAGGATAAGATGTAGAAAAGTTTTCTTTTAGCTTAGCCAAGACCTGTAGGCCTATTATTAACTTTCAAGTTTAGAAAAATAAAAAATAAACATGAAAAGAACTAGAAATAAGTTTGGACTTTGCCTTTGGGAAATGAAACATCTTTATAAAATTAAAAAATCAAGAACTAGGCTCCGGTCCTATTGATATGTGAATTCAAAGAAGGAACGGGTTAATGGAGTGAATGTCTTTCTATAGAGTCAATATGGATGCGCGATAGATCCCAGACAACGTCTAGCCTAAACGTTATAGGGACTATATCTAGTTCTTTCCTAACCCAGTGGTTGTTGTTGTTGTTCGGCCCGCGGGCCGGAGGCGAAATTATTTTTCCCACCGAGTTCTGGACCAACATATGAATATTCATGACTTGCGTCTTCGGATTAAGAGTACGCATGCGCGTGGACTCTGCCTCGACCAGTGATGGTCGTAAGCATTCACGTTCAGTTGCTCAGAATGAATATTAGCATCGTCAAATTACCGGTACTCTTACATAGTTACAAATGCCTTATATATATCCAATTCTTAAACACTTTTCAAACTAGCTGCCATTAATGGCAAGACATGTGCTAGGCTAGGGCTCGCTTAGGCTAGCGCATTAACTTTACCTCAAATCTGGACCTGTCTAATGCCTAGTACTAATCAGTGTTGTAGTGCCCTGGCCTTGAACATTAAAGCCTTGGCCTTGGCCTTGAGGATTTTGAGCCTTGATATTTGAAGGCATTTTCAAGGCATTTTCAAGGCATTTTGTATTATGTACTTTCATTTGTTTTAAAGGAATTATAAATGTTTCAGTTGTTTTTTTATATATTTAATGACACTAATAATCAATACTACCAGTCACCAGTAACATCAGCAGCAGCAGTAGTATATGTACTAGCAGTGTCATCAATTGTAATTGTCACCATTATCAAGAATTTTCAAACAAAGAATACATCAGTTATGAAAAATAGCATTATGTATTGGTAATGTGTTGTAATCATGACTAATGATGTTAATGACAGTAAATAATAATGATCAAGATCAAGATAATAGTGCTTTGATGACAAGAATAAATTTGACATCTGACTGCAATTTTGACAACAATTTGACAACCCCTTTGCGTGCGACGGGCTTCCACAGAAGCCCAGCGAGTCGTTCACTTAGCTACGACGGGCTTCTACAGAAGCCGAGATTTGTTTGGTTTAATTCGATGAAGTTTTTCAGCTTTTTCGTAATTGTTATGTACTAAAACCTTTCCCACTATTTCCTTTATAAACCTATTTCGACAATCAAATGAAAAAAATACACAGCTACGTGGAGAAAAATCCCTAAAATAGGAAATAATTTCAACTTTACCCGAATTTTTCGTTGGAGTCAGACGGGGAGGATAAATTTTGTGACGTGCACGTACGCGCGCGCACACTAGGCCTGATCACGTGATTTGTTCTGATCACGTGATTTGTTTTGATCACGTGATTTGATCCATATCGTTGTTTTGAAAGATAAGCTAAAATCATTTCTGGAAGATCGTCACGTAATAACCTACGCGTTTATTCACGATTTTCGTCTTATTTGTTTCATCAAGACGATATCACTCTAGATATAATGATATCTCCTTGGTTTCATCGATCGATTGTATTTTCAGAAAAACAAAAAGCTTGTAATGTCTTTTTAGTACTTTGAGCTGATCGCGGTGCACTTTTGAACTTTTTCCCTCCCCATCATCCCTCATTATTTTTCTCTACTTTTCTAAAAAAAGAAGAGAAAAGAAAGCAGTTTAGCACACCATTTATCTTATGCTCTTTTCAAAAGGGAAACGTCCATGTAGTTCATGATATCGGCACTACCGAAACAAAAGAATGTCTGGGCGGCAACTCAAACAAATTCCTTCCGAAAAGAGCAGGATACAGATGGTCAACGCCCCGAACAAAAGGAAGATTAGCGTTTATCGGCAAGATTACCTATTGAATGCCCTTCGTACTTAGCAATACAACAAGTTTTTATGAATACTTTTCCGACCAACATACTTTATCTAAAAAAAAGAAAACAAAATTGTCTCAATTACCAACAAAACAGGTGCTTATGACATCGGTCAGTGATCCATTTTGCATAAAAGCGCTTCCCCTGGGTGATGATGCATATGAGGATGAAAGAAGAATCATTTAAGGAATTTATAGAAAAAAAATGTTTATATGTCACGGTGAACGAGAGAGAATGAGAGACAGAGACGGCTAATAAAAATATATTATTTAATTCATGTCAATATACAGAATGAATTTATAATAGGTTAGGTTCTAAAAGCTCTTTATCTTATTCTCCTTTTTTCTCCCAGATGATTTTTTTTGCATTGAAAAGTTGACGGAAACATTATCACTTCAAATTATAAAACCAACAATGAACTAAGTTTCCTCGCCTGAAATGGAGGAAATAGAATGATATATGATGAGAAATTACGTTAAGGCACCCACTATAAAGAAAACGCGTTTGTCTGGCGTGTCACCAGACAGAACCCGCTCAATCCTACAAACTTTTATTCATGTGTGACCTACACCCCCCCCCCAAAAAAAAAGGTTGATACCGACCCAAATTTTATTGATTTTCCTACTTTTTCGCGAATTTCTTTTTTTTACCGGCGAATTGCGTGGTAGAAAAGATTTCATATAGAAAAAAATTGTTTCCTTTACTGCAAACATTTGGGGCGCTTACCCTGGTTAGCATATAAACCAAAATATCTGATTTTTAAAATAAAAAACAGGGGCCACTGAGCGCTTTGATAATGGAGGGGTTGAGCTGAATGTGGGAGGGAGTGGACTTGCCAAAAAATCACAAATTTATATAGACTTCGGATTTTTTTGTACATGTTTGCTGAAAGGGGTGAGGACTGAAACTTCCTACCAACTCCGCAGCCTCTGTACTATTAGATAGAGACAAAAATGAATTCTAACTATTAGGAATGTTTTTTTATTTTATTTATTACTTTGTTTTCGGTTGTGAAACCAATGAGACAAATTGAAAATAGAACAAAACGAAAGAACAAAAAAAAAACCCTTTTATTGCGTAGGCTATAATTTATTCAAGAAAAAAATACTTTCTCTTAATTTCAGTAATTGCTAGCATGGCTCTTTTTGAGGGAATAGTAAGATAAAGAAAGAAACGTAGAAAGTGACAAGAAGAGAGTTGGGAGGTACGATTTTTGACTCATAATTTTAGTCACTTTTATTCGATTTAACTCTTTGAAATAATTTCAGGATATTACAAATCGAATACCGGTGCGCAAAGCTCAGGAACAAAATTATTTTATTACTATAATAGCTGCGTGGAAAATCGAATTAAATGAGACATTTGATTTATGAAAAAAATATAAAAAAAGAAAATTACTTTTAGTGAAAGATTGAGGTCTCTGTCTTGCCATAACCCTAAGCCCCAAGTTCACAAAAAATAGTTTAGTTGTGCATTTTCATACGATGATGATCATCATCGTATTGTCTTTTGCGAAGATATCTACCCACGTTATCAATATAGAAAATGGAAGATGATACAGAATAATGACAGTAACAATAGTAATTTTAAAAGGTTTTCGGGACATTATTTGAGAAACTGGGGGAAAACCCCCAAAAAATTTCGACATAATGACCACGATGCAATAGGACGAGAGGCCCATCTCCGATACAAGTTGGTAAAAACGAGGCATTCTCTCGGAAGCGTTTCCGATGAAGAGAGAGGGAGAGAGAGGGGAGGGAGACGTTAGATGTAATGTAAAATGACAGGTACTGAGAAGGAAAAATCAGAGAGAAAGGATTGGGGGGATGGGGGCGGGTATATACCTCGTAATCCAAATCGGGAAGACGGAAGACGATATGTACAGATATAATTTAAATGAGAAGAACTCAGAGAAAAAAGGTGTAGAAGGGAGGGGCATAGAAAGACGATAGATATAAGGGAATGAAAGCGGTAGATAATACATTCAGTTTATAGGTTAGAAACCAGAGAAAGGGAAAACGAAGAAATCCCTTATTGGTAACGTTTTATAAATACATTATACATGTACATTTTATATTGACAAATGCGCAAAAATTAAACACATTTACCATCCGCCAGTCAAATAGGAGGATTTCAGTAGCTTTTAAGTGTTATTGAAAATTAGTAAACAAATTTTATATAAAACGGGCCCCTGGTAATTTTTTGAACCCCCACCCCCTCCCGCTTTCCCTCGTTCTCTCATCCGATATTGCTCTTATTTTTGTCTTCTATTTCAAAGGAAACAAACAGAAAATAAAGGAATTTAGAACACCGTCTATCCTCCGCTCTTTTGAAAATGAAAACGTCCATGCAGTTCTTGGTCTCGGCAGTCCCCAAACAAAAGAAATTCATGGCGGACACTCAAACAAATTCCTTATAAAAAGAGCAGGGGACAAATAGCCAACACCCTGGATAAAGGAAGATTAGTGTATTTCGTCAGGATAATATTTAGCAATACAAAAAGTTCTTAGGAATACTGCTTTTCATATTAGGACAGCAACATTAAAAAAGTAAATGATTACTCAATTTATATTGACAACACATGCAGGCGCTTAGAACATGGCAAGAACATTTTCTTCTTGAGCATGACAGTGCTTTCTTCACAAAAAAAAACACAATTTCCCCTGGGTGATGATACACATAGGGATGGAAGAAGATGCAAGTGAGATTAAAAAAAGAATAGAAAATGCAAATCGAGATACATCTATAGGAGAATAATAAAACGACAGAAAGGATGGAAGGGAAAAAAGAGGAAATAGACCAAAAAGGTATAATGTAAACCATAATGTGCGCTTTTGCTATTGCATGAATATTTACTTAAAAAGAATTATAGAATACTAGTCCCCCACCTCAATTTGTAATTCACGCCATTTTATAGAATGAATTTGTCATGTTAGGTTTTGGAAGCTCTTCATCTCATTCTCTCCTTCTCTCCCATGTGAAAATTTTTGCACTGAAAATTCGACAAAGCATAATCAGTTCAAACGCTAAAACTAACAATGAACTAAAAGTTTCCTCGCCGGAAATTGATGAAATAGAATGATAATTTACGTTGAGGCATCCACCTGAAAAAAACCATGTTTGTTTGACGTGTCCCGACAAACCCCTCTCAATCTTGCACCTTCCCCCCCCCTAAAAATGTTATTAATTTTTTCGCCATTTTTTTTTTTTTTTTTTTTTGTCTTTTGTTTTTCTGCCGAATAGCGTAGCAGAAAAGGATCCATTTAAAGAAAAAAAAAGACAGGTTGACCTTATATTTTTTACGGCAAACATACTATTGGGGCGCTTACCCTGGTGAGCTTCAAAACTCAAATATTAAAAAAAAAATGGATAAATAAAAGGGACCGCTAAGCGTTTTTTATAATGGAGGGGTTGAGCTGAATGTGCGAGGGAGTGATCGGCCCCTAAAAATCATAAATTTATGGACGCGTTTTTGTATACGTTTGCTGAATGGGGAGGGGGGTGGACTGACGCCTCCTACCGACTCCAACGCATCTGTATTTAATTGAACGATTAAAAAGATAGAGACAAAACGGGATACAAATCTTTCTTTATTTATTACTTTTGTTTTCGGTTGTGAAAAAATCCAGAACGGTAAAAAACGAATAAAATGAAAGAACAAAATAAAACACTTTTAAATTAAAAGCATCTGAATTAAATTTAGATGCTACCATTTCAGTAGATAAAAATAATTTACTTTCTCTCATTGTGACAAAGAGTAATCGGTAGCATGGTTATTTTGGAGGGAAAAGGGAGATAGAAAAATGAAATGTAGAACGAGACAAGGAGAGCGTTTGGAGGTATGATTTCAGATCCACTATTTGAGTCATATTTACCCCCTTCGCTCTTTGAAATTGCAACAGGAAAACAAATCGAAGACAGGTATGCAATCTTCAGGAACAAAATTATTTTTTTATTACAAACTATAATTCATGAAAAGAAGAAGCCAAAGGCGATTTTTAGTGAAACATTGAGGCCACCGTCTTGTAGCCCAGAAGCCAAAAATCACAAAATAGTTTCGGACTTTCGTTGCGCAGCATCATCATCGTACTTGCAAGGGAATATTCACCCTTTTTTATTCATTCTGGAAAATGAGGTATTTGGTATGCTGTGATTTTACCCAAAACGGATTATCGTCGTAATTATACACTTTGCAAATGATCTGTATACAAGGGGGTAAAGAGACCATTCATGAGTAGCGTGACAATAGACAATGAAAAAAGAACCAGAGCAGACAACAAAGCGGTATCGATCGAACCCGACTCGTCCGCGCGTGCTGATTGCCCTTACGCATTTTTGTACACACTGCCTATTGACTTGGGAAAAAGCGAAGATTTGACAAAAAAACACGACTTCTTCCTCATAAATTTCTTAACTATTCTGTTGATTTGAGAAGCGAGACCTTTAATTCTAGACAGAAAAATGTCTGACCTTTCATCTTTACATTTACTAAAAATCCTGAAAATACTTCAGTTTGTCGCAATTAGCAATAGATTAGGAAAACACCGCCACAGATCCATATACCAGCAATGTACAAAAACAGCTCCGCCGCAGGGAGAGGTATCCGGTTTCGCGGGCCCGCACGCAAAGGGTTAATAAATGATTGTGCACATGGAGCTATTGTAACGTCACAACGAAATAGCATTGCGTATTAATTGCCCTTTTCATAATAAAGCAGACGACGCGACGCGCGCTACAGCTACATGTAATTTATGTGGGAATTATGCAGAAGTGGACCAATGTTATGAACCAGGCCCCCGAAGCTCCGCCATTTTGTCGGAGACATTTGGGCAAATCCTAAGCCCCCATTTGCATATACATGAATAATTCATCAGTTCTCTGCTCCACACATCCCAATAGACTCTTTATATGACGAAGCAGAAAGTGGAGATCAGCGTCACGCATGCGCATTGAGCGAGGTCAACTTTGCGTTAATTAGTCATGAAATTTAATATATTCATCACGTGATTAATCTACTTCTTACTACTATTGACCAATCAGCGTTCTTCACTACAATGAGTCATCATGCATGCATCGTTTTTCAATCCGTGCATAGAATGCAGTTTACATATGCAACGTACACTAGCACCGCAGCCTGACACCTTTCTTAATCTTGTTTAACCTGGAGATGGGGGGGGGGGGGGGTGAATCAGCCTGTTTTTGTCTCACCTGCATAGCAGAGTGAGACTATAGGCGCCGCTTTTCCGACGGCGACGGCGACGGCGACGGCGGCGGCGGCGTCAACACCAAATCTTAACCTGAGGTTAAGTTTTTGAAATGACAGCATAACTTAGAAAGTATATGGACCTAGTTCATGAAACTTGGCCATAAGGTTAATCAATTATTACTGAACATCCTGCCTGAGTTTCATGTCACATGACCAAGGTCAAAGGTCATTTAGGGTCAATGAACTTAGACCATGTTGGGGGAATCAACATCAAAATCTTAACCTAAGGTTAAGTTTTTGAAATGTCATCATAACTTAGAAAATATATGGACCTAGTTCATGAAACTTATACAAAAGGTTAATCAAGTATCACTGAACATCCTGCATGAGTTTCACATCACATGACCAAGGTCAAAGGTCATTTAGGGTCAATGAACTTTGGCCGAATTGGGGGTATCTGTTGAATTACCATCATAACTTTGAAAGTTTATGGATCTGATTCATGAAACTTGGACATAATAGTAATCAAGTATTACTGAACATCCTGTGCAAGTTTCAGGTCACATGATCAAGGTCAAAGGTCATTTAGGGTCAATGAACTTTGGCCAAATTGGGGTATTTGTTGAATTACAGCCATAAATTTGAAAGTGTGTTGGTCTAGTTCATAAAACTTGGACATAATAGTAATCAAGTATCACTGAACATCCTGTGCGAGTTTCAGGTCACATGATCAAGGTCAAAGGTCATGTAAGGTCAAAGAACTTTGGCCACGTTGTGGGTATTTGTTGAATTGCCATCATATCTCTATAAGTGTATTGGTCTAGTTCATAAAACGTGGAAATAAGAGTAACCAAGTATCACTGAACATCTTGTGCGAGTTATAGTAGTTTTCAAAATCAGCACTGCTGCTATATTGAATCGCGTGATGCAGGTGAGACGACCAGAGGCATTCCACTTGTTATCTTCTTTTTAACATTGGTGTAAATGAAAGGGGAAGATATTTACGAACTAGTTTATTTCACAATAACAATACGCCAATATAAATAATAACAATGTATTTCAGTTTGAACGTTTCACTTACTGGTTTTGTAATTTGGTTCTTTCATTAAAAAAAAATACGACCTTTCTCTGCTGTTCTCCAGATCAGAATCACTAGAGGCATGTTTCACATCGCAGTGTAATCGTTAGTAATGATATAGTAAAAACAAATTCTGAATCCAACATTTCTTTAGAAAATAGGATTGGATTTAATTAGAACCTATTTATTTTCTGTAATTGATAGTGTGTTTTTTACGCTAAGCCTTTTCAATTATTGATAATGATCATTTAATTCCTTTTTTTGCAGGGGGGGGGGTAATCTAATTTCTTTGTGTTCACTCTTTTTAAGAGCACAGATAAGTGACATGTCATTACCAAACTTCATCAGTTTCAGGCAGGGCGGATCTAGGATTTTTCCAAAGGGGGGCACATTTTCCCAAAGAAAAATTTGACAAGCAAAAAAAAAGGGGGGTCTTCACTTCCAGAAGGGGGACACACTTTACATTACAATTTTTAATTTAGCCTGTCAGATTGGGGGGGGGGGGGCGCACTGATCGGCTTTGCCCCCCCCCCCCACACACTCTGATTGGCCTAATCTTTGTCTTTAAAAGTCATCTCTATTCATCTTATTCCTCTTCCCCACTCTTTATAAATTGTTTCTCCCTCATTTATCCCCGCCTCCTCTCAAAATAAATAAAGAATAAAATGGCCCTTTATGGTTTCTCCTTGTGGGTAAATTGTCAATTGGCTTTGTCCACTCTCTTGTGCACCCTATGTCCCTTCACATTATTATTATACATTATCTATTCTTTTAATCTCTCTTCAGCTCTCTCTTTGCCATATCGCACTCTCATTATTAAACCACACACACAACTCTTTCTCTTATATTTTCCACCTCTCAGCTCTTCTCGCAATTCATTAAAAAAAGAAAATACACTGGGTGATTCCAACTTTGGCGTTGGTGTTCGTAGCACAATTTAGTTCTTCCTTCCTCCAAAACCTAATGTGAGTTTACAAAAATAATCCAAATCACATTAATAGCTCAACATCAAGTGAGATGAATCTATGAATCAATTTGATCGTAATTTTTGTGCTGTGATGATGATGTAAAACTTGTAAGACGCCACACCAAAAGCTCAACAGCAAACTTGAAATCACCCATGTATCTTTCTCATTAAAAAAAATATATATATTTAGAAATTCTCTATCACATCTACATAACAGCCATGGATCAAAAAAAAATTAAGGGGGGGGGGGGGGTCTTTTGCCCTCCACCTTAAAGGTCCTGGTTCTCAAAAGGATTGTTTTCTATTTTATTTTCAAATTTATTCATTTTTTTTAAATATCTTTATATATTAATTATTATTTGTTATGTTTTTTAATGGGGGTGATTTTTACAGAGAAAACCTGCAACTACCACCCCCTCCAACCTTGATCCATGGCTGCAAAGTGTAGGTCTCATTACTCTTAAATTTATGCTGCTTGTTCACTATTGCTCGTCCATTAATTCTATTAGTACTTCCAGTGTCTCCTCAAATAACTTGATTCACCTAAACTCTCAGCTAAAAAGAATTATAGAAGACTTGTTAATTCAGTGACAATGACAAAATTATTATTTCAATTCATTTTATTCCAAATACATAAATCAGGTAACAATTATTTTCCTCTTGAGTTTAAAGATCAAATTTTGATCAGAGCTCGTTCCCATCTGCTTAAGATGAAATGGTGTGAAAGAGACTACTGTCCTCACAAACACAGATGCAATGTCACATGCCCCCCCCCCCCGAAATCATTGATCATTATTTTTGTTAAAAATTCTTCATTGCCAAAATTATTACACAATTTCATGTACATATTGTATTGCTGAATTTTTATTTATCATTCCTGTTATGTCATTGTAATAAATTTATTATTCTAAGTATTATTATTATAAACATTATCATTATCTACATCCATAATTGTAAAAACTACTGCTACAATCAGCAAGTATAATTACCCCTAAAATAACCCTATCCCTCTTAAATTGTTTATGGGTTTTGTTTGGTCAGTAGTGTAGGGGGGCGGGGGCGGTTACAATACTCTATTGTAAATACATGCAGTAATTCAGTTTGATATAGGATGTTTGGCATATTGTCAATGCATTATTCCCTAATTCTTCCTCCAGAAAATTATTATTGGAATTAAAAAGCAAACCCTTAATTTGGTCTTGTATTTCTTGAGTCTCTAAAACAGAGAATGTGAAGCAGAGTCATGTTCCATATCTGTTGAAAAAAAAAACACAAAAAACGACAGAAATGATAGCAATTCAATCAAGCCATCATAAAAAAAAAAAAAAAAAAAAATATGTATAAAAATTTAATGAAACCACAAGCCGAATGAGTCACCTTTACAAAATCTGGTGTGGATTGAAGAATTCATGAGTGGGTAGGAAGCAAATAAGTTGATTACATATGATTTTCCACTTGCTTAGCCTAGTATATTCTGATTTTCTTATTTAATTTTGACAAGCTAGATCTACCGGTAGGTGATATTAATTGTCCCCTGAAAACATGACAGGTGAAAATTAAAATGGAGCCTGTCAATACGACTCCAGCCTAGTCTCTGAGCTGATTTTATTTTCATTTAGTCAATACAACTTAGATCTTGGTCTACCATGTGAGCACCCCCCCCCAAAAAAAAAGGACAAACCTCACAAAACCCCAATTTAAGGTAAAAATATGTCATGAACACATAGTAATTATATACCACTAGAAAGAGTATATTCTCCCAAATAATTTGGTACCATATTCATATTTAGATAGTCATTATGTATTCTTTGCAGAGATGTAGATTTTGATTTGCACCGAAATAAGGCATGTCTAAAATTAATGACTCCAGATGCCAATGATGCCAAAATCTATGAATTAGCAAATTTTCAAAGAAATTGATTTGTGTATTGACACTAAAAAAAATTGACTAAACAATTATCTTGTAAATTATTGAACATGGGTATTGAAATCTGAAATGGATTTTAATATAACCCTTTTAGGACAATGAAATCATTGACATCTGGACTCATTTTTGGATAAAGTCATTTGGTCTGTAAATACATGAAGTCATTCAGTTTGATAGATAGGATGATTATTGTTTTTTTTATACCTTTTTGAATCAGGAGGGTCCTGCAGCTTAATTCGGTCTTGTAATCCTCGAGTCTCTAAAAGAGGATGTGAAGCAGCATCATGTTCTATGTCTGTTGAATAGAACAATACACAGACAGAAATGTCAGCAATACAAGCTATTGTAAAAAAAAAATAAAAACACATAACACTTGGACTATAGCGTATATATCTAGATCTAATCATAGACTCTGACGTACATAGATCTGGAACTAAATGTAAGTAGATCTAGTACTAGATCTACATCAAAAGTAGATTTAAATTTCTGTTAAACCTACCATTCTGCGAAATTTCAATGTTATTGAATCATACATGTGTTAGATCTAAACTAAAGCTGTCTTGACCCAGGGTTTTTAAAATGGTTTCATGCCATTTGCTCTGACGACAAATGCCCCGATGGAAAATCTACACGTTAGGCCAAACAAAAGCTAACCTCCAATAAATAAATCCTTAACTTAGACCCTGACACAGTGACTGAAATAATACTAGGCCTAGGGCTAGGCCTATATAGATTATACAGGAGGTCGCTTTGTTGTAGGCCTAAGTTTAGTCTAGGTCTATAGAGAATAGATAGGATAAGATGTAGAAAAGTTTTCTTTTAGCTTAGCCAAGACCTGTAGGCCTATTATTAACTTTCAAGTTTAGAAAAATAAAAAATAAACATGAAAAGAACTAGAAATAAGTTTGGACTTTGCCTTTGGGAAATGAAACATCTTTATAAAATTAAAAAATCAAGAACTAGGCTCCGGTCCTATTGATATGTGAATTCAAAGAAGGAACGGGTTAATGGAGTGAATGTCTTTCTATAGAGTCAATATGGATGCGCGATAGATCCCAGACAACGTCTAGCCTAAACGTTATAGGGACTATATCTAGTTCTTTCCTAACCCAGTGGTTGTTGTTGTTGTTCGGCCCGCGGGCCGGAGGCGAAATTATTTTTCCCACCGAGTTCTGGACCAACATATGAATATTCATGACTTGCGTCTTCGGATTAAGAGTACGCATGCGCGTGGACTCTGCCTCGACCAGTGATGGTCGTAAGCATTCACGTTCAGTTGCTCAGAATGAATATTAGCATCGTCAAATTACCGGTACTCTTACATAGTTACAAATGCCTTATATATATCCAATTCTTAAACACTTTTCAAACTAGCTGCCATTAATGGCAAGACATGTGCTAGGCTAGGGCTCGCTTAGGCTAGCGCATTAACTTTACCTCAAATCTGGACCTGTCTAATGCCTAGTACTAATCAGTGTTGTAGTGCCCTGGCCTTGAACATTAAAGCCTTGGCCTTGGCCTTGAGGATTTTGAGCCTTGATATTTGAAGGCATTTTCAAGGCATTTTCAAGGCATTTTGTATTATGTACTTTCATTTGTTTTAAAGGAATTATAAATGTTTCAGTTGTTTTTTTATATATTTAATGACACTAATAATCAATACTACCAGTCACCAGTAACATCAGCAGCAGCAGTAGTATATGTACTAGCAGTGTCATCAATTGTAATTGTCACCATTATCAAGAATTTTCAAACAAAGAATACATCAGTTATGAAAAATAGCATTATGTATTGGTAATGTGTTGTAATCATGACTAATGATGTTAATGACAGTAAATAATAATGATCAAGATCAAGATAATAGTGCTTTGATGACAAGAATAAATTTGACATCTGACTGCAATTTTGACAACAATATTCATACTTTAAACATAGCTAACTCTAACGCACGATAACAAGGTTGATTTCTATTCCATTAGGATTTTCCTTGTATTATTTTCTTTGGCCAACAAGAATGAAAAGATTTGGTAAACTTGAACACAGTCTTCAATTTTGTCATATCCAAATGGGTTATGTCAATGGCATGATGAGCCAGAAACTTTGAGGGGCCAAGTATGGCATATAGAGCAAAATTACTGTAAAAAAAAAGAAGAAAGCGATTGAAGCGAGCGAGTGAACAAAATTTGTCCCCCTCTTTCTATAGGAAAAGCTAATTTTGCGATAGATTGTTTAAAAAATAATATCACATTTACTCTATCTTTTCATTTCCCTTCCCCCTTATCTAAGTGTATTCTTGGTGGTGGAACTTCTTCTTCTCTCTATCTCTTTTCTAAATTGTATATTTGTTTTGGGTCAGATTGACAAAACAAAGGGGGAAAATGTTTACTTCTTTTTAATCATATATCGTTCAACAGTGAATTTCATTTCTCTACAGTTTCAAGGAAATAAACAACGTATTTGTTTTTGTGTCAATATGGTTTCAAGAAATAATGATTAATAAAAAAAAAGTAATTGAATAATTAATTATTATTAATATTATCAACAAGTATTAATAATTAATGATTGATTATCTATTTAAAGAAATAATTAAGATTTACCCTCTCCCAACTAAGGGTATGGGGTGCGCCCTGTTTACTTTATATCCTTTTGAATATAACTTTATTTTGTTAGTATTCTTTATTCTGTTTTTTTAAGGTAAAATAAGTGTAGAAGATACAAGAAATGAGAATTGAAATTTAAAAGTGGTTGTAAGCAGAAAAAAAAATGAAAGCTGACAAGAGTCCTAAAAATGACTCATTTTCAGTTTAAGCATTTAAAAATTTTAACTTGCGTTTTGTGCTCTCTAGCCCCCCCCCCCAAAAAAAAAAAAAATCTCTGTAGGATTTTTATTTCCAAATGAAATATGTCCTTTTTAAAAAAGAAATATACCTTCTTTAATAATAAAACATAATACATTTTAGGTTCGAAAATCACAGATTTTGAATCGTGCTTGCATCAATTATTGTTTAGTACAGTACTAATCCTGCTCATGGTTACAAAAATGTATAGAATGTTGCTTAATGGTTGGAATATCACAAATTTTTGGCTGGCTTCCTGCACTCGCATGAATTATTGTACTCGTTCTCTTCCCGTTCACAAAAAAAAATGCTTAGAGTGTCCAGTTTTCAGGTTGGAATATCACAAAATTTTGAGCTCGCGCTTTGCGCTCACACTTTTTATAAGGCTTATGAGATTATTTCATGTTTATGTTGTTTTATAAGAATAAAACAAAGAAGTGACTGATCGGGGAAAACATAGGTGAAATAATTTCGGGCCCCGTCCCCTATTGGCGAAAGTCCGATCCGCCCTCGTGACACATACACACCGGAAAAAATGGCCAGTGCCCCCCCCCCCCGAAAAAGCAAGGACCCCCCAGTGCCCCCCCCCCCATAAAAAAATCCTAGCTACGCCACTGCATTGCATGGAACGTATTATCACGTCAGGCACAAACTAACGTCAATGATCTTGATCCCCGTCTTCCCCCCGCCCCAAATTAAGGATTTCTTAGCTGAAAAAAAATTGACAAGCAAAAAAAAAAGATCTTCACGTTCAAAAGAGGGGACATAAGTCTTTTTTTGTTGCATTTTGACATTACAAATTATTGATTTGGCTTCTCAAAGGGGGGAGGGCACGTCCCCTGGATCAGTTGTAAATTGTCAGGGGGCAGTCTGCGCCCCCCCCCCCTTGGTACACTAGTTGTTCCATGCTGATACAGCGTAGATCAGAGTCTAGATCTAGAGACTAGACTAGAACTAAGATATTTTTTAGATCTAGGACTGGTTCTGTATACGGACTAGACATATTAAACCATGTTAAATAAAATCAAACGTAAAGTTCGAAATTTGGTTCGAAGTTTTAAATCATATGGCATTAGTCGGCTATTACTATTAGTATTAGGCATTAGACAGGTCCAGATTTGAGGTAAAGTTAATGCGTTAGCCTAAGCTAGCCCTAGCCTAGCACGGTTACACTTCGTAATTCCGAAGGTTCGTAATTCCGAAGGTTCGTAATTCCGAAACACGAAAATTGCCTTTACCTCGATGTTCGTTAATCCGAAAACGTAAAAGGGTTCGTTAATCCGAACATTTGTGGCGTTATTCCGAAGGTTCGTTATTCCGAAGGTTCGATAATCCGAAAACGAAATAAGGTTCGATGTACCGAAGGTTCGTTAATCCAAAAACGAAATAAGGTTCGTTGTTCCGAAGGTTCATTAATCCGAAAACGAAATAAGGTTCGTTGTTCCGAAGGTTTGTTAGTCCGAAAACGAAATAAGGTTCGTTAATCATTTCGTTTTCGGACTAACAAACCTTCGGAATTACGAATCTCATTTCGTTTTCGGATTAACGAACCTTCGGAATTACGAACCTCACTTCGTTTTCGGACTAAGGAACCTTCGGAATTACGAACCTCATTTCTTTTTCGGACTAACGAACCTTCGGAATTACGAACCTTCGGAAATACGAACCTTCGGAATAACGAACCTTCGGAATATCCGAACTTTCGGAATAACGAAGCTTCGGAATTACGAATGTATGCGGCCTAGGACATGTCTTGCCATCATTAATACTTGTTGATAATATTAATAATAATTAATTATTCAATTACTATTTTTTTATTAATCATTATTTCTTGAAAACCCTATTGACACAAAAACAAATACGTTGTTTATTTCCTTGAAACTGTAGAGAAATTAAATTCACTGTTGAACGATATATGATTAAAAAGAAGTAAACATTTCCCCCCTTTGTTTTGTCAATCTGACCCAAAACAAATATACAATTTAGAAAAGAGATAGAGAGAAGAAGAAGTTCCACCACCAAGAATACACTTAGATAAGGGGGGAAGGGAAAGGAAAAGATGGAGTAAATGTGATATTACTTTTTAAACAATCTATCGCAAAATTAGCTTTTCCTATAGAAAGAGGGGGACAAATTTTGTTCACTCGCTCGCTTCAATCGCTTTCTTCTTTTTTTTTGACAGAAATTTTGCTCTATATGCCATGCTTGGCCCCTCAAAGTTTCTGGCTCATCATGCCATTGACATAACCCATTTGGATATGACAAAATTGAAGACTGTGTTCAAGTTTACCAAATCTTTTCAGAATATCATGAAGACTTAAAACATTCTTGTTGGCCAAAGAAAATAATACAAGGAAAATCCTAATGGAATAGAAATCAACCTTGTTATCGTGCTTTAGAGTTAGCTATGTTTAAAGTACGAAAATTGTTGTCAAAATTGCAGTCAGATGTCAAATTTATTCTTGTCATCAAAGCACTATTATCTTGATCTTGATCATTATTATTTACTGTCATTATCATCATTAGTCATGATTACAACACATTACCAATACATAATGCTAATTTTCATAACTGATGTATTCTTTGTTTGAAAATTCTTGATAATGGTGACAATTACAATCGATGACACTGCTAGTACACTTACTACTGCTGCTGCTGCTAATGTTACTGGTGACTGGTAGTATTGACCATTATAGTGTCATTAAATATATAAAAAAAACTGAAACATTTATAATTACTTATAAAACAAATGAAAGTACATAATACAAAATGCCTTGAAAATGCCTTGAAAATGCCTTGAAATTTCAAGGCTCAAAATCCTCAAGGCCAAGGCCAAGGCATGAATGTTCAAGGCCAAGGAACTACAACACTGATTAGTACTAGGCATTAGACAGGTCCAGATTTGAGGTAAAGTTAATGCGCTAGCCTAAGCGAGCCCTAGCCTAGCACATGTCTTGCCATTAATGGCAGCTAGTTTGAAAAGTGTTTAAGAATTGGATATATATAAGGCATATGTAACTATGTAAGAGTACCGGTAATTTGACGATGCTAATATTCATTCTGAGCAACTGAACGTGAATGCTTACGACCAGCACTGGTCGAGGCAGAGTCCACGCGCATGCGTACTCTTAATCCGAAGACGCAAGTCATGAATATTCATATGTTGGTCCAGAACTCGGTGGGAAAAATAATTTCGCGGGCCGGAGCCCCGTGGGTTAGTTCTTTCCATGCCTGCCGAGATCTCGGTAGGCGTCGAAATTTCAGAGAAACTCTCGCCCAAAAGTCTGGCGTGATAATTAATACGAGGTCTCAAATGGTAGCAGATGGAGATTTACATGTAATCTAGCCTACATTTTTAGCTCACGACGATGGAAATAGTTTTGAGTTTTCGCAAGTCGTTTGCTTCCTAATTGTTCACTTTTTATAAACACAAATTAATTCATGTTGTACCCAGACTTCTCAAGATCCCATATAACATTAGATCTTTTGATTTATTTTTGTAAATGAATTAAAATTCAGCGTTAATCTGACAGTACTCACCGAAAATCTTTCAAGGATATAATCTTCTTCTGTGCGGGTGACGTCACCTTTCAGCCTTAATTAAGCCGAAGTGACGATAGGGGTCAAATTATGACGTATGAATTTCAATAGAAAAATACATTATTCATGAGGTAATGTCCAATCAAATCACAGTATCTTGCGAGTACGCAAAGAAAAAATAAATGATTCATTAGCAATATGCAAATGGGGGCTTAGGATTCGGTTCAAATGTCTCCCAGGAGGTGTGGCCGAAAGTGGTAAAAAATACGCTTATCACCATGGAGCTTCTATGGAGTATCTGTACGTTATATGCAAATGTTATTTAAATGAGGCTTTTCCGCGGGTGCTACCTTTCCGTCTATACGTATTTATTAGTCTATGGTTATGAGTTACATCGCGCGGAGTGATTGAAATACTGACATTAATTTATAAATTGTAGATCTGCCTGTTATCTGATGCCTTTGAGTTTTGAAATATTTTCGCCACCCCAGCAGCAGAAGCTGGCAAATCTGTCAAAGAGATTTGTATTTAAATGCAAATAACAACCATGAGGGAATGAGAAATTATATATGTTTTAAATTTTCTTTTTTAATCTAGTGTATTTTAATTTAAATTCATAAAAGGTGTTATGATGTAGACAAACTGATATTGAATTTGAATTTAAGTATCATGAATAAGTAATAGAAAATCATACATGTTTTATGCATTTTTTTTTTAATTGAACCATGTCCATGTTTGTACTTTGTAAATTTGTAAAACAAAACGATACTTTGCAAACTGATAATCGATTATACAATTATGTTTTTTTTTTTTAAAGGATGTTTTATTGTATTCTCTCAAATCAAAATAAACATTCACATTCCATAAGCAAGTTGTACAAACTATTTGAAACATGATTATAAATTATACAATAAATCCATAACAAATATAATTATACAAACTATACATCAAACTTCAAAGATACTAGAAATTAATACTAATGCGTTTCAGCAATTACAAAACGAAATATTAACAAGATGTATGAATGATAAGAGAGAAAAAAAAAGATAAAAAGTGTTGTTCTACCTCCCAACCCCCCCCCCCGTCCCTAGGTTAGGAGCACCCTCCCCTTTTTATGCCTATACTCTACATGGAAGGGACTACAATTCTCCGTATTTATTTATTTTGTATTTTTTGTGTGGTTTTGTCTCTCGTTGTATATATACCTTTGCCTCACTCTCCCTATATATTCTTTTAATTCAGATTTTCCCCATTTCCTTAAATGTAGAGACATCTTACCTCTACCTAGCGCCAGCCTTCTTTCTTCCCATTCTTCTTCTTTAAATTTCCTTTTAATTTCATCCATGGTTATAAGTGCACCCTTTTCCCTCCCTTTGAAGATTAAAAATTTAACAAAGATTAGAAAATGATTGACTAAACGTTCCTTTCCTTCGTCCTTTAATTCTACACCTACAAGAATTTCCTCCCAGCTTAAATTGCCCGTCGAAATAAAACCAAACATCTTCTTACAATTATCCCAAACCAGACAAGCATATTCACATTCCAAAAATAGATGGCGATATGTTTCTTCCTCTTTTTTACAATAACAACAAAGATTATTCTGTGAGATTTTAAAACGGAACAAGTGATGATTTGTATAAGCAATGCCGTGTAACATTTTAAACTGAAACTCTCTTAATCTACTGTTCAGAGTACATTGTCTTGGTCTCATAAAAATCTTTTCAATCTTTTCATAAATAAAACTATATTTGTTTTTTAACCTTTCGAAAACATCAGGTATTGTGAAGTTACATTTCATAAAATTTGCATAAACGTTTTTAGATACTAACTCCTCTATTGACAAAATTCTTTTTCCAGATATAAATGATATTTCTTCCCTAAGAGAAGCCTCTTTGCTATCTATTTTCATATTTCGTTTCCAGCTGACTGGAAAAGTTTTATAAATTGACTCTATCAAATGAAAATCATTTATGTTTAAACCCTGTCTTTGGAAGTACGAAAATGACCTTAAGTTTCCATCACAATCCATAATATGTTTCAGTCTGTAAATATTTTTTTCTTATAATTTTTGGTTAAATATGCATTTCCCTTCAATTCGTACAAATTTATTGTTAAAAAGTATCTCATTTCCTTTATATGTTTCAGATTTTAATCGAAAATCCTTCGTCTCTATCCATACTTCTAGCAAATCTATATAAAATTGCGGCAATGCTATCTCCAACACTCCAAGCAAATAATCGCATGAAAATATAAAATTTCCTCCTAGATGTTTTGTGGCATAATTGAAATATTGTTTCCATTTCATTGCATTATTTTCTTTTAGTCGTTTAATCCACATAACTCTCTGTGCCTTTATTAACCATTGAAAATTCATCATTTTCAAGCCGCCTTGATGGTAATCTAAATACATCGTTCTTTTGTTGATCTTATTTCTGCCAACCCACAAAAAAGTAAAAGCCAACTGATCAAGTTCAACATAAACCCATCCTGGGATTGGTGTGAGAGATGCCACATATATGAATTTTGAAAAGATAAATTGCTTTAATAATTGTATTTTGCCCATCAAAGTTAAATCTCTTTGCTTCCACCAGTTTAACAACTTCTTTATTTTACTTAATATTTCTTTATAATTCAATCTTTCTTTTACTTCTACATCTAAAGAAAAAAATACACCAAGAATCTTTATAAAATCCACCTTTTGGCCAAAAGATAAATCATATGATTTTCCTTGAGAGGAACCTAGTAATAAAACCTTCGTCTTATCGCTATTAACTCTAAGTCCTGATACTTTTCTGAATTTTTCTAAAATTTCTATTTCTTTTTTGACTGAATCTAGATCTCGGACAAAAATAGACATATCATCTGCATACAAAACCTGTTTTACTTCTTCCTTTCCAAAGGAAATTCCTTTAACATCATTATTATATCTTATATTATGCGCTAATACTTCTATGCATAAAATGAAAAGATATGGTGAAAGCGGATCTCCCTGCCTTACCCCTCTTTCCACATGAAAATAGCTTGTAGAATCTCCTCCATTAAAAATACAACTTTGGCTATTTGTATACAATATTTTGACCCATTTGCGAAATTGCTGGCCAAAACCGAATGAACCTAATGTGTGATGTAAAAATTTGTGGGATATCGAATCAAAGCCTTTTTCTAAATCAATTGCTATCATATACCCAGGGATATTATTATATAACGTATGAAAAAGCATATCATCAATTAATCTGATAGCTTCTCCTATATTCCTGTTCTTAATAAATCCTATTTGATCTGCTAATACAACGCTTTCCAAAACCTCTTTAATTCGTTTTGCTAAAACTTTGGATATGATCTTATAATCTGTATTCAATAACGAAATGGGTCTATAATTCTTTACGTAATGTGGGTCTTTCCCTTCTTTAGCTAATAAAATAATAATTGCTTGTTTTTGTGATGCAGAAAGTTCTCCAAGAGCAAAAGCTTCATTGAATGCCCCAATCAATACATCCTTTATTTCAGCCCAAAATGTACAATAAAATTCAACTGTTAACCCATCGTTTCCAGGGGATTTATTTTGCTTCATTTCTTTCAGTACCGAAATACACTCCTCTTCTAATATATCCCCTTCACAGCTTTCAGAATCTTCAGATGTTAACGTTGGTACATTTTTAAAGAAATCCCTAAAATCTTCCGTGTATTCCCTAGCATAAAGATGGGTATAAAATGATTTAATTTCATTTAAAACTTCTTTCTCATTTTCAGTAATTTCTTCGTTAACCTTAACTAATTTTGTAATAGTACTTTTCTTCTTGTTAGATTGTAATAGTTGACTAAAGTACCTTGTATCCCTTTCTCCACTTTCGTACCATGTTGCACGAGACCAAATTTTAATACCTTCATTAATATACTCGTAACTGTCTGCAAGTTCTTTCCTTTTCTTTTCTATCTTTTTAATCAATTCTTCATCTACTGAATTTACGCAACTACCTTCTAAACATTCTAATTCCTTTTCGAGAGATTCTTTTTTATTTTTTTTTTCCTTAGCCAGTTTTTTCGAAAAAGTTCTTGTGAAAGACATTATTTTCATTTTCAAATAATCCCATACAACTCTTCTATCTTTAACTTCTGTCTTTATTTTCTCCTTTAATGTAAGTATTTCTATTTTCATCTTTTTCACATATTCTACATTACCACAAAGGCTATTATTAAATTTCCAATAAGAACCATTCTTTTTACGCATTTCCTTATCAGTTTTATCATACAAGAACAAAAATAAATAGCTGAATGGTCAGGAGCTATAGATGGTAAAATTTTGCACCTAATAACAACATTTACCAATTCATCTGATATTAGCCAATGATCTAATCTGCTTTGCATAAACGGATTATTTTTAGTGAAGGTAAATTGTCTTTTCAATGGATTTCTCTCCCTCCATATGTCTATCAATTGTAGTTCCTCCATAAAATTTTCTACTTCTTTACTAACCTTGTCATGTAATTTTTGTTTCACTGTTCCATTATAATCTAATTCAGAATTCATAATAATATTAAAATCTCCTCCCATTATAACAGGTTTGTTACAACTATTTATTTTGTTTAATTTTATAAGCATATCCTTTAAAAATTTTATTTGATGATTTTCTTTATCCCTCGTAGGTAAGTATACATTACAAAGGACCATTCTATGTCCTTGGATTTCACAATCAATGAGTATGTATCGCCCTTCGTCATCGTGTTTTATATTTATAAGTTTAAAGTCTAGCGAGGTTTTGATAAGAATGAGTACTCCTCTGCTGTGATTTGATCCATGACTATAGTAACATGACCCATCCCACCCAGAACTCCATCTATCCTCTACATCTTTTGTACTATACGTCTCCTGTAAAAAAATTACATCCCCTTTTTCTTTGCACCATGAAAATATTCGTCCCCTTTTCGCGCATTCTCTTATTCCTCTAACATTTAAGGAAACAAAATTACAATTTAAACATCTATTCATAAAGAAAATCTAAAAAGATCATTCCAACATTTTTTTTGTATAAAAACTTTAAGATTTTCACTACGTTATTTATAGGGAGAGTGAGGATTAGACATACCAACATATTTCCTAGTGTAACTGCAGTCCATAATCCAATGATAAACTCTAATTTATTGCGCCATTGTTCAAAACCAAAATGAATGTCGATCAATTCAAATATTGCTATCCCTTCCATGTAGAACATTATCTCTAAGAATCCTGAATAAGGTGCTCGTAAATCCTGCAAGTAAAAAAAGAAGGGAAGGAATCCCATCTATACGACCCTCTCCAAAGCAGCACTCCCTCACAGCTCACCCTTCTTTACAGGTTGCTGTAGTATTTCCAATAATAATAATCTACCCCTAATTCTTGTCTTTTTTCTTTGTTTGAATCTTATTAAATTTAAACGAAATAGCTGTAAATGAAATTAATAATGAGAAAAAAAAGAAAAACTGACATTCAATCAGCATATACCGCATTAATAAGTTAAATTTTAAACTTACACATATTAAGCAAGTATATATTGTTTTATGTTAATAAGAACCTATCCCCAACAAAACAATGTAAGTAAAATAATGGTATATGTTTGAAACACAGCCAAACAAAGTCCCAAAGCATTCCTAATCCCTTTGTTTCTATAATTAAAAAAAAACTTTCAAACAGTCCTGAGATTCACCTTTTGGTAACCAAACACCTAATCCCTATATAACAATATACCAGGAATACAGAACGAAATACTTATGTGACAATAAATTCCACTGCAGGTAATGCATTTATGTACCTAATCATTGGTTCAAAAAAACAAAACTTGCATTTTGGGACATTGTATTGAGGATAACTTCCTTTTGAATATTTAGTTCTATCTTGCACAAAAGGAACACCTGGTATTCTTTTCTTTCTTAAAATCTAAGCAAACAAACACTTGGAGCATACATGCGCCAAAAAAAAAATATATATATAAAAGTCAAAGTGTGACTTGTTTGTTTGAATTCACTTTGGTTTTCCCAATCAATGCAAGAATGAACAAGAGATGCGATCATGCGCGACTCACTATCGCAAGTCACCATATACCCAAATCGATGCCTCATGTTCCAAATAATAAACAAAAAACTTCATCGTGTCTCTCCTTTGGTATTTGTGCAACATTCCTCAAGCATGTGAGCATACTGATGGTCTTGTTCTTTTCTCTAATTCTATATAGGCCTAATTTGTGTAATGAATGAACAAAACAAAAAAAATAATGCATGCATAGCAAGCAGTACAATACTTTGTGTTCCTAATCAATGCTTCAAGACAATAAACTTGCATTTCTTAATACATTTCATGCTACCCTTTTATTTCAAATTCATCCTTGCATTAATTGGGAAAGAAGAAAAGGAAACACTTTATTTCTTTTTGATATCCAAACAAATAGACACTTAAGCATAAATACTCCTGCTATTCAAGTATCTAACACATTACAACAGGAAAGTTTCCCATCTTAAGGATTTGCACTCCTTTTCAAAATTCTCCCTTTTTTAAATTCCACTGTACCATAGTACAAGAATGACCAGATTGCATTATTCTGGCTTTGCTTCTTTTTGTAAGATACTCTCAAGAGTTATTTCTTTTCATCTACTGAATGTAATAAAGCAGTGAAAATTCAAGGTGTTATTTGTTTATATATATTCACTTTGGTTAACTTAATTCATAGAGGATGAAAACGAGAAGCGATCATGCGCAACTCTCCATAACGTTAATGCTACGTTTTGTACACCAATCAATGCCTCGAACACTCCAAATTCCATCTTATGATTCTAATTATAAACAAAAACTTCATATTATCCCTCCTTGAATATGAGCCACATTCCCCGGGCCGAGCAAGCAATATTAATAGTGTTGCTCCTGTATAAATAGGCACTCCAATTCTATAGGCCTTATTTAATAATGTATGAAGAAAGAAATGCTTGTTGTCTAACATTAAATACTTCTAACAATCAATACGATGTTTTACGTTCCTAATAATCAGTTCTTCAAACAATAAACTTTGCACTTCTTGGGTAGGATATTTCGGGGTGTCCCCCATTCAAATATTCCAGATTCACCCTTGCATTGATTGGGGAAAAAATAAAAGGATACACTTGTTATTCCTTTTGATTTTGAAATCTAACCAAATAGGCACCTGCAACTATTTCAACAAACATAATAGGTTTACATTTACAACAAGGAAATTTGCCTTTCTGAAGGATTTGCAACATTTTTCAAACTTCTCTCTCCTCTCTCTTATTTTCAACTACCACTATATGCCTGATACAAAATGGCCGAATTGTGTGATTTCTTTTTACAAATACTCTCAAGAAGTATGTCCTTCTATTCTACTGGCTTTGAAAATAACCATAAAAAAGTCAAAAGAGTTGCTCATTTGTAAAAATTCACTATAGTCTACTCAATTAATGCAAGGATGAAAAAGATGTGCAATCATGAGCCACTCCCCATCGCAAGTCACTCTAATGCATGCGATGTTCAATCAATACCTCAAACATTCGTTGTGTCCCTCCTGTGATATTATACAACAGAATCAAACAATTCATTTCTAAAGAGACATATATTTATATCATCTTCTGATACGAGTTAAACCTAAAAATTATGCAATTTTACTCCGAAAGATATAATTTTTACTAAAACACTAAAATTATCTATTTCCATTAAACCTTGCCTGAGCCAGGCAAAGGGGCGCCCTAAATTTCTCTTTGGGTTTTTAAAACAAATTGTACAACGATATGAAAAACATATATCTCGTAACAAAAACAAATGACATGTGTACAGTATACTCAGCAAGTAAATGAAAAAATAATATTGTGCAGCCATCAAACAGCACTTCCCTTTCTGTACTATCCTTTTTTTTTTCGATGTTGCTACAATTTACCAGGACCTCCATTCCCAATACACATCGATTTCAAATAGTTTAATAAAGGATATCATATCTAAATCTTCCTTTTTCTTAGATTTACCTAAGATTTTGCCAATAATTCGTTTTTCTATCTACGTTTCCAAGCACTTTCTATCTCCCGCAATTTCCCCAAAACTCTCTTTTAAAGTAAGTTTCTTTTCTGTGTCCTTCATACTGCTAAAAAATAAAATTTTAAACATTTGGTCTCATTGTCCATGTTATCTAAATCCACACTACCATCCTGACCAATCCTCAGACAGATATGAATAAATGTCTATTACTCTCAAATGAAATATGCATCTCACATCTTGAAGCAAGTTCCCTTTTGGCTTTTTGCTACTGTGTGTCAAAATAAACAAACTTCACATACAATGTTTCAGCATCTCCGTCTTCACAGTTTATTTCCAAGGATGTATTTCCAAATTGCTTGTACAGTAGACCAAATAATCTGATGGAGTTGAAGATAATTTCACAGGATTTTCCTCTTAAATTTGAAAAAAAAAATGTCACTTCTTTTTTGTCTGCATAATCTAATTTTCCTTTCGCGCTCTCCTCCTCGTTATTACAGCAATTAAGGACAACTAAAAATTACTGGTTTGCTGCAGCTTCAATCACATTATTTTCGCGTGCTCCTTGATCGACCACCATGGGTATTCCTCTTCGTTGGACTACCTGATCCTTCCTTATCTCCACTCTCCTTCCTAGCCTTTCGATGAATCTCGGTTGGTCTTTCTTCGGAATCCAAACGTGGTCGACTATCAACTTCGTCGGCTCAGCCCTCGAAAAATAGGCGAGTTTCCCCGCTCCTCTCGCTGCCTTTAACGCCTCAACCTGGCACCTCCTTTCCATTCTCACCCTCCGAGATAGATCGTCCGTTATATACATCTTCGTATTTTTCAAGAGATTCGCCCTCTGCTGAATAGACACCTTATCTGCATAACGTAGGTATCTTACTTTGATTGGCCTTGGTGACGTTCCGGCCTGGACACGGTGTAGACGTTGATACTCGATACCTTCCACCTCCTGCTCCGTGAACTGTAGTTTATTTATCATAAACTCTTTCATTGTTTCTTCCACATTTTCCTTTCCTCCTTCTCTTGTTACCTTGTCAGGTACCGGTACATTAAGGAATACCAAGTTCTCTCTTGCTACATAGGTTTCCATTTTGTCGAGCTCCTCCTTATTTTCTTTTTCGGCGAAGGCCATTTCTTCTTTTAGCTTTTCCATTTCCTGTTTCATTTCATTCAGCTCCATGGAATGATGTTCAACGGTAGCAACCACCTCAGCACATTGTTCACGAATCAGCTTAATTTCTTTCAAGATTTTGCTTTCCAAAACCGAAAAACGATTTTCAAATTTAGTTGACTGTTCATTCAACATAAGCTGGATAGCAGGTAAAATTGCCGCCTCAGAAGAAAGAGGGCTGGTTGGTGTTTTAGCAGGGCGCGGCCGCTTCCCCCTTCCAGATTCCATAGTTCTCGCTCTTTCACTCGTGTTGCCGCTTGGTGACTTAAATTCCTCACAAAATTTTTCTTATTCAAAATACACGTGGGTGAGCTGTTTAGAGCCGCTGCAAGGTTGCGTCTTCACTCGGCGAAGGTCATGATGTCAATATAATGTTATAAATCATAATCGATCAATATTGTCTCTGTTTTAAAATATATATATATACATGCACTTTTTTCCATGAAACTGCGCTGTCGGTCTGTATTATGATGAAAATATGAATTCATAACTGTTTTATTCACAACAAACACATTACATTTCGCCTTGGACTAATTTTAAGAAATAATAGCAATTCCTTTTCCAAGTAACAAGATGTATATTCCATTAACCATGTTAACATGATTTAAGAAGAAGGCAGATTCTCCTTTTATGAATGCATTTTTTTTCTGGCACTGCCTCCCGATCTTTGTGTTTCTGTGTCTGTGTGTAGTTAAAGAGAGAGAGACAGAGAGAGAGGGAACAAATACATTCATAAAAGGAGAATCTGCCTTCTTCTTAAATCATGTTAACATGAGAGAGAAATATAATAATTTCATCGAAAAATATAATTTTGAACATAATAGCTACTGGTAAATACGTCTGTAAGGATGATGACGTCATCCAAGATGGCAACATACTACAATGATCAACGAAAGGATCGAGGATGACAATGTTTTGATCATCATTTGAAAGGAATTAGCGGTAACTGCGGTCTAAGGTACGATATTTCTGAATTTTATATATTTTCTTGTAAATTAGGATGTAATTTCTTTCTTATAATGTGACATTTTATGTATTAAAAACAACTATCCGAAAATCTTGTTTCCGCCAAATGTTAGACCTAACGTTTCTGCTAATACGTTGTCTTTACGTACGCGCCAACAACTATTCAGTCTATGCAGGGGCGGAAATCTCTCCCAAAAGGTAGGGGGGACACAGGGGCGGATCCAGCCTTCGCCAATAGGGGGGGGGCGGATCCAGCCTTCGCCAATAGGGGGGGGGGGCGGATCCAGCCTTCGCCAATAGTGGGGGGGGGGGCGGAAATTTGTTTCAGCCATATTTTCCCCGATCGGCAGCTCGAAGATGATTTGTGTTTGTTTCTTTGAAGGGGTAGTCATCATTAGTCACTTCTTAGCTTTATTCCTGTAAATTCACATATAATATCATAATCCTTATTTATATGATGCGAGCGCAAAGCGCGAGCTAATTTTTTGGAAATTTTATGTATTTTTTCTAAAAATTTGAGCATTCTGGGCAATGTTTGTTATCCTGAAAAAAATGTGTATGCAACTTAATAATTACTACAAACGCAAAGCGCGAGCAGAAAAGAACTGATGGAAAAGATACCTGTTAACGACTGCGTGCAGTTAGCATTTAACAATCAAATAATGCGAGCGCGAAGCGCGAGCTGATTTTTTTTGACATTTTCACCTAAAAAAATGAAATTCTAAGCACTTTTTGTAACTCAAGCAGAATAGGTATATAAGTAGACAATTGATGCGAGCGCGAAGCGCGAGCGGAAAATTTTGAGATTTATTCCTATAATATTTACTGAACGAGATACTCTTTTCATGTTTTGTAAATCATGAAAACGATGAGTATTAATAATGCGAGCGCAAAGCGCGAGCAGAAAATTTTTATATACGTTTTGAACTGGTACCTGTTGATGAGGAACCTGTTAAAGGGATGGTCCGGGTTGAAAGTATGTATAGCTTAATAAATAGAGTAGAATTCACTGAGCAAAATGCCGAAAATGTCATCAAAATCGGATAACAAATAACAAAGTTATTGAATTTTAAAGTTTAGCAATATTTTTTTAAAAACAGTCGTCATGAATATTCATTAGGTGGGCTGATGATGTCACATCTCCACTTGTTCTTTTGTATTTTATTATATGAAAATAGGTTTATGCAAAATTTTTCCTCCAAGAACTAGAAAAATTGGATTGTCAACTGATTTAGTGCATTAGATATTTATTGCTTTAACTTATTTCATTATAAGGGAGACATATTATTCACACAAGTATGAAATAATGAAAAAATTATGATTTTATGTAATAACATAAGAAAACGGGAAGTGGAGATGTGACATCATCAGCCCACCTAATGAATATTCATGACGACTGTTTTCACAAAATATTGCTAAACTTTAAACTCCAATAACTTTATTATCTGATTTTGATGAAATTTTCGGCATTTTGCTAAGTGAATTCTACTCTATGTATTAAGATATAAATATTTTCAGCCCGGACCATCCCTTTAAGGACTGCTTGCACTTAGCCATGAAGGCGTTACATATTTCAACAATTAAAAAATGCGAGCGCAAAGCGCGAGCTGAAAATTTTTGAAAATTTCTAAAGAAAGAATGGAAAATTTTAATCAAGTTTTGTAATCGTGAACAGGATAGCTATATAATTCAACAATTGATGCGAGCAGAAAAAAAAATCGAGATTTAGACCTAAAAATGGGCCTCTCTGTTCATGTTTTGTAAACAGCCATAGGCTGATCGAGGGCTTTTTACCCTGTTTAAATAAAATCAATCAATCAAAATCACTGTTTTGTAAATCATGAAAAGGATGAGTAATAGGGGGTCTTCCTACATTAATAATGCGAGCACAAAGCGCGAGCAGAAAAAAAATTGATATTGTGATCTGAAACTGGATAATGATTTAAATAGAGAACAAGTTGAGTATTTGAATAAACATGCGCGCGTGTGTTTCATATTTAGACCTAGAATCTAGGCATTCTAAATACATCTTTATTCATGAAAATCATGAAACTTTGATATTCTGATCTGAAAAAAAAGAGTCAATTACAGCATTATATTTCAAGCATTTTGTTGGAAAATTGTAAGGTGGATATGGAGATCGCACTTAAAAATTATTATTACTTTGAGTTTTGACATAGGACCGGGACATCCTTACGACATGTCATGAAAATGACTATCTTCTTATTCCTCTTGCTAAGCGCGAGATGAAACAAAAGGGACAATTTAATTATCAAATTAATATAATATTTATTAATGCCTAATGAGGGCGCGAAATCTGATGATATTATGGCATAAAAACTGGACATTTCACTTTTGTAATTATGAATAGGATGCATCAGTTAATATATTGTTAACCATTAATGCAAGCGCAAATCGCGAACTAAAATTGTTGATAAACTGTCATGAAAAGGGGATTTTAAGTAGTTTGTTGTATAATCAATATTGAAACATACATAACTCGATCGCCAATCAAAATGCCAGCGTGCAGCTGATACGTCTTGACAATCAGACCTGAAAAGGGATATTTTGAAAACTTTATGAAATACACAAAAATAATAGGTACCTGATAAATCAAAATTTGCGAGCGCGCAGCGCAAGCACCAAATGTTGATAAAATTATTCAGACCATAAAACTGACATTTTTACAGAGCACTTTTCAAAAATCAATTTGTTAATCACACAAAATAATGCAAGTTCGATTTCCGAGGTGAAATATGTTTTGTATATTGACTTCCAAACTTAATATTTGAGCTCCATATTGAACAAGGTATGTAAATCACCTAACAGGCAATGCGAGCGCGAAGCGCGAGCGAAAATTTTATATAGTGGCAAGAAAGATTCTTTTTATTTTCCAAGTCTTTCCCTCATCTTATTTTATGCACTCCTAGTCCTTCTCTTCTTTTTCTCCTCTCTTTTCCCTCCTTTTTTTCTTCTTTCTTTCCCTTCCCCCCCCCCCATCGGCCCCCCTGGATCCGACTATGGGGACAATGGGCGGGAAAATTTGACAAGCAAAAAAAGGTTATCATCCCAACAGTACAGTCATCTCGTCCCAAAAGTGTTTTATTTCGATTTAGAATGATGTATTTCTTACCATCATAAAAGACAAAAAATAGTAGGGGGACATTTGATATTGTGTCCCCCCTACTATTTTGGGTAGGGGGACACGTCCCCCCTTTCCCCCATGGGATTTCCGCCCATGAGTCTATGTATTGGTGAGTAGAGCCAACGCAGTTCAGCGGAACAACCAAAATACAGAGACTGAAGCTTTTGGTCTAGACAGAATAATGAAACCGGAGTTCTAATTCACATATTTTGCTAACTGCGGCGAGTTGACTGCTGGAACAAGCCATTTCCCATCAATGTATTTAAAAAAAACTTTTTTCAATAGATCAAAAATACCTCAAGGTAAACTGAAACAAAAGTTAAAAACTAAAGCACTTTTGATCGTTCGGCCCGCGGCCTAGATGGTTTTAAAAACCACCTTTGTGAATTCGGGCCCTATGTCTGTACTAGTCTCTACTTCAGACTCTGCATCATGCAGTATGCGATTAGTGAAAACTAAGGGTCTATGGCTTCAGACTATTTAAGATCGAAGCTCAACGGGATAAAAAACAATTGGTGAATAGACAAACTGGTTGGAGACGAACTAGGTTAGGATCGAAGCTCAACGGGATACATAACAATTAAACATATTGGTGAGTAGACGAACTAGGTTAGGATCGAAGCTCAACGGGATACATAACAATTATAAACCTATCGGTGAGTAGACGAACTAGGTTCGGATCGAAGCTCATCGGGATACATAACAATTTTAAACCTATTGGTGGGTAGACGAACTGGTTGGAGACGAACTAGGTTAGGATCGAATCTCAACGGGAAACATAACAATTATAAACCTATTGGTGAGTAGACGAACTAGGTTAGGATCGAAGCTCAACGGGATACATAACAATTAAACCTATTGGTGAGTAGACGAACTAGGTTAGGATCGAAGCTCAACGGGATACATAACAATTATAAACCTATCGGTGAGTAGACGAACTAGGTTCGGATCGAAGCTCATCGGGATACATAACAATTTTAAACATATTGGTGGGTAGACGAACTGGTTGGAGACGAACTAGGTTAGGATCGAATCTCAACGGGAAACATAACAATTATAAACCTATTGGTGAGTAGACGAACTAGGTTAGGATCGAAGCTCAACGGGATACATAACAATTTTAAACCTATTGGTGGGTAGACGAACTGGTTGGAGACGAACTAGGTTAGGATCGAAGCTCAACGGGATACATAACAATTATAAACCTATTGGTGAGTAGACGAACTAGGTTAGGATCGAAGCTCAACGGGATACATAACAATTGGTTGTTTCGAGGAGATAAAATATTGAAATTGATTTTTAACGTGCATGCCTATGCAAACCGTCCAATACTGAAAAATATTGGACGAAATGAATATTTTGCCCCGCCCACAAGATTATCATTGGTTAATAAATGATTGTGCGCATGAAGCTATTGTAACGTCACAACGAAATTGCATTGCGTATATTAGCTGCGCTTTTTACGATTAAGCAGACGACGCGACGCGCGCTACAGCTACATGTAATTTATGTGAGAATTATGCAGAAGTGGACCAACCGATAATTGTTAAGACTTACATCGCGCGGGGTGGTCGAAGTATTGACATTGATTTAGAAAATGTAGATCTGCCTGCTATCTATAATGCCTTTGAGTTTTGAAAAGATTTCGCCACCCCAGCAGCAGAAGCTTGCAAATCTGTTAAAAAGATTTACTTCTTAGATACAATTATTTAAAAGGTGTTTAATGAGTTATATATTTTCTTAATTTTCTTTTTTAATCTAGTGTATTTCAAATTAAATTCATACAAGGTGTTATGTGTTATGATGTAGACAAACTGAAATTGAACTTGAATTTAAGTATCATGAATAAGTTATAGAAAATCATACATGTTGTATACAGTGTTTTTTTTTTATTGAACCATGTCCATGTTTGAACTATGTGAATTTGTAAAACAAAACGATACTTTGCAAACTGATAATCGATTATACAATTATGTTTTTTTAAAGGATGTTTTATTGTATTCTCTCAAATCAAAATAAACATTCACATTCCACTGATAAGCAAGTTGTACAAACTATTTGAAACATGATTATAAATTATACAATAAATCCATAACAAATGTAATTATACAAATTATACATCAAACTTCAAAGATACTAGAAATTAATACTAATGCGTTTCAGCAATTACAAAATGAAATATTAACAAGATGTATGAATGAGAGAAAAAAAAGATAAAAAGTGTTGTTCTACCGGTGAATTATCGGATGGTCTAATACCACATGGTCTATTATCAGTTCGTCTAACTTCACATAGTCTAAACTCATTTCGTCTACATCCAGTTCGTCTAATATCCAATTCGTCTAATTCCCACTTGGTCTAATATCCAATTCGTCTAATTTCCATTTGGGCTAATAACCAGTTGGGCTAATTTCCACTTGGTCTAGTATCCAATTCGTCTAATTCCCACTTGGTCTAATATCCAATTGGTCTAATGAGCAGTTGGGCTACAATCATTTAGTCTAATTTTCAGTTGGTCTAACACCACTTGGTCTAATTTCCACTTTGGCTAATTTCCCCTTGGTCTAATTATCACTTTGTCTAATTGCCACATGGTCTAATGACCGTTTGGTCTAATTTCCACTTGGTCTAATTTCCATTTAGTCTAATTTCCACTTGGTCTAATATCCAATTGGTCTGATGACCACTTGGTCTAATAGCCTAATGGTCTAATGACCAGTTGGGCTAATCGTCACTTGGTCTAATTTCCATTTGGTCTAATTCACACTTGGTCTAATGTCCATTTATTCTAATATAGCATCATTATTATTTATTTTATCTAGAATTAGCAAATATGGTACGTAATGGATAAATACCACGCATCAGTTAATACATATCGCCAGAATCCGGAGGGGTAGAGCTGGTGGGTGCAAAACCCAAAACCTCACCATGAAGTACTATCGATGACAAGATAGTCGCTCATCAAATGAATTATTCGAATAAAATAATTCTCATAATTAGGCCTGTATATCGATTATAAGATGATGATAAAAATTATATCATACTCATAATCATTACATCACCGCATGTACATTTACAGAACAATAAGTTGGGGACCTTGTAGCTTATAATGGTCGAATGGCGGGGTTTCATCAGAATAAAATTATTATGAAGAAAGGAACGAAAATATAATGTAATTAATTGTGTGGATACGTATCTGGTAAACATGTTTATGCCTCTTTTAAATCATTGTTATGCACCATTACGGACGATACTTGAACTTGATGGCCTAGTTATGCAGTTTGGGGGATTCCAAAACTTACAAAGCCATTAGATCATGCAATTTTGTTATGAATATTTGTTTAGTTATTTCAATAGTAAGTTTGGAGGCAAATAACAGACCAGTTAGATATAGTTTGATAACACTATACAGGTCTATTGGGTTAGCTGCGACAACATCACTGCGACCATCTTGGTAGCAGCCACATCATTCTGACGTGTAATAACATAGTATACATGTAGTCTACGCTTGCAGACCTTTATCAGTTATCACCACAGTAGTCATTCATCTTATATATCTTCTCATTCTGATTTTGTTCTACTTCTTCGCCTCTTCCTTAAAATGGATTGGCAAGGTTCCCACCCCATCAGGGAAATCAAGGAAATCAGGGATTTTTTAAAACGTTTTTCCAGTCAGGGATTGCCTCAAATCCGGGGAAAATGCCTCAAATGAGGGCAAAATCAGGGAATTTTGATCGGCCCAAAAGTCGAAAGCATGATAGTCAGTGAGACTCTGTTATATTTTGTTGTATATTAAAACAACATTCATTGAATGACATGTTATGGTGTTTTTTTTAGTGTAGCCTCTTCTACTCCAATACAAGTATAGGCCTACTGGTACATTAATTATACATGCATAACTAAAATAATAATAATACATGTAATTCACTGCAACAACTTACAAAACATGAGAAACTGGGAATGGGTTTAAATAATTATCAAGGAATTTTAAAACTTCATCAGAGATATCAGGGATTTTTGTTTTCTTGAAAAGTTGGGAACCATGATTGGGTTAAGCCAGCGTTATCTATCTACAGTAGATCGTATACATAGAGGTGAATCAATAAACATATTTTTTCACCTCTATTAGCATTATTTTACAGCAAAATAGCAAATTTTGTTGTTTTCACCAAAACCTTCAAAAATCCCCTGAAACAGACAAAAAAATCCCCAAAGTTTGTTTAATCCCCAAATAATTTTTTTCGTCCCCACAGGCTTTCGAAAATCCCCATATTTTCAAAATTTAGTTGGGGACGAAATATACATTGTACGTCACTCTAACTGTACTCCAATATCGAGGGGCGCGCGTGTGAAGATTCGAAGCCGGCGCGCGGAAAGTAACTTTAAAAATTTCACCAGAAAATTGAAAAGAAGTCACCATGCAGACTTTACAAATTAGACCAAATGGCATGTAGACGAAATGAATATTAGACTATCTGGAAATTAGACCAAGTGGAAATTAGCCGAAATGGAAATTAGACCAACTGCACATTATACCAAATGAATAATAGACCAAGTGAGGATTAGACCAACTGGTATTAGACCAACTAGTATTAGACCAACAGACTATTAGACGAACTGGTATTAGACCAAATGCAATTAGACCAAGTGACAATAAAATACATTAGACGAAATGGCAATTAGACCAAATGAAAATTAGACCAAGTGACGATAAGCCCAACTGGGCATTAGACCAAGTGGCTATTAGACCAATTGGTCATTAGACCAATTGGCTATTAGACCAAGTGGTCATTAGACCAATTGGCTATTAGACCAAGTGGCCATTAGACCAAGTGGATATTAGACCAAGTGGTCATTAGACTAATTGGCTATTAGACCAAGTGGTCATTAGACCAAAAGAGAATTGGACTAAGCGGGTTTTATAGCCCGAATGTTGTTAGCCCATCTGATGATTAGACCAAGTGATAATAGACCATCCGTCAGTAAACCGTTCTACCTCCCAACACCCAACACCCCCCCCCCCCCCGTCCCCAGGTTAGGAGCACCCTCCCCTTTTTATTCTTAATCTACTGTTCAGGGTACATTGTCTTGGTCTCATAAAAATGTGTTCAATCTTTCATAAGAAAAACTATATTTGTTTTTTTAACCTTTCGAAAACATCAGGTATTGCGAAGTTACATTTCATAAAATTTGCATAAACGTTTTTAGATACTAACTCCTTTATGTTATAAATCATAATCGATCAATATTGTCTATGTTTTAAAATATACATACATGCACATTTTTCCATAAAGCTGCGCTGTCGGTCTGTATTATGATGAAAATATAAATTCATAACTGTTTTATTCACAACAAACACTTGAAAACGAACATATAGCTAGTCCTTGTAGAATTCTGGAATGATGGCATAACATTTTGCCTTGGACTAATTTTAAGAAATTCCTTTTCCAAATTGACAAGATGTATATTCCATAATAAATAACCATGTTAACATGATTTAAGAAGAAGGTAGATTCTCCTTTTATGAATGCAATTTTTTCTGGCAATGCCTATCGATCTTTGTGTTTCTGTGTCTGTGTGTAGTTAAAGAGAGAGAGAGAGAAATAAGAAATTATACAGTGAAAATAGAAAGAGACTATGTAGGGAAAGATACATGTAAATCGATGCATAATAATTTTTGTAGGCTAAGCTGAATGGAAGATTCAGTTTTCCTAATAACATACACAGACAGATAGAGGGCGCAACAGCTGTGTTAAGACGTATTTTTGCATCCTCTGAACTTTAGAACTAAGATATCTGGAAATATCAACGAGAAAAATAACCATCCGTTTTCAGTAATCAGGATATTAATATTCTTATATCAACCTTTTCAAGATTTGGAGATCATATTTCATATATTGCTGTTTAATTCCACATTTCGAACGTTTATTTGGTAATTGATATGTATAAAGTAACGAATATCGAAAACGAAATTATATGGTACAATAGCAACATAATACAGTCCATGTTGGTATTTCAATAATGCTGGATGTCGATGACATGCTATTTACATTTCGTGCACTATTACGTAATTTGTCAAGTTGCCGTGTATAGGATTCGTACCCACTGAATGAGATAAGGGCCGAAATTTAACTTTTCTAAGACCCTTAGCATAAAATCCAAATTTACCGTATCAAAAGCTTTGTGCTGATCCATGGAGATTAAAGCACAGCAGTTGTTACGAAGTTTAGAACAATCTATAATATTAAAATCCCAATTAAACTACAATTAAACGTAGCAACATTCAATATCTATGTTAAGGCCTATTTCTCAAAAATTATTCGCCTCTTACTTAGCCGAAGATTTTCTGCTCGCGTTCCGGGGTTGCGTTTTGCAATTTTGTTCTATTTTTAAAAAAGTTCATACCACAAAATAGGTTAAATTACTTCAGGCAAATTGAGATTCAGTTCGGGGAAATTTGTTTTGGCTTTGTAGAAACACTGAGGGACGCTACAGACAAATTTTTGTCCTGAAATTTGAAATTTAATCCACGTGCGCTTAATTGAACTTGACGAAGTCTTGAATAGGTTTTGCCATTTGGTTGTAGCATAACTTTGATTATTGAATTGTAGATCTTATTTAATATCCAGTGCCTTTGGGCTTTGAAATTATTTCGCCACCCCAGCAAAAGATAAGAAATTGATCGTGCAAAAAGAGACTGTAACAATTGAATGGACAAGTATTATATAATGTCAAATATTGATAAATATCTAATGAATATTTTTATATCAGTGGAATTTTAAATACATCTAATATGAATGACTTACGGCTAACTTTTATTTATGTAACATTGACAATGGAAACATCGTTGATTGAAATATTGTTTAATTTTGTTTTAAGTATTTGAACGACTAACTATTACATGCGGTTGAGAAATTAAAGAAACTGAATGATAATTTTGTAGAATTGTAATCGATCATATTTAATCTTTTTTGTAAATGACAAGTCCACCCCAACAAAAAGTTGATTTTTAAAAAAGGAGGAAAATCCATCAAGCAAAACACTGAAAATTTCATCAAAATCGGATGTAAAATAAGAAAGTTATAACATTTTAAAATTTCGCTTAATTTCACAAAACAGTTATATGCACATCCTGGTCGGTATGCAAATTGGCAGACTGATGACGTCACCCACTCACTATTTCTTTTCTATTTTATTATATGATATATGACATTTTCTAAGTTATTCCTTCTTGTCAAGTGAAACCAAGTTTTATTTCTCCCTGAACATGTGGAATTACCATTATTTTAACAGTTTATGGTTAAGTTAAGTTGGACCTTATTGTCAAATCTGTAAAAAATTGAAATATTGTATTATCCAAACAATAAAAAACAAAATAAATAGTGAGTGATGGGCATGATCGACTCTCTCATTTGCATATCGCTAAGTTGTGCATTTAACTGTTTTGTGAAAAATAAGCGAAACTTTAAAATGTCATAACTTTCTTATTTTACATCCGATTTCAATAAAATTTGCAGCGTTATGTTTGTTTGATTTTTCTCTATCGATTCAAAATCAACAATTTTTTTCAGGGGTAGACTTGACCTTTAAACGTGTTCTTCATTACAGACATAAAACGGAGCTAAAAGTGATATTCCGGGGGGGGCATTTCCATTGACAAGTGGATCCCATGCGCGACCATGGGGTCTCGAAAAGCACCCTATACACGTTTTTCCATATACTGAAAATGCACCCCTCAACAAATATTGGCGTGTAAAACCCTACCCTTGATTTGATTTGATTTATTGATTTCCGTTTCACAACATAATTATGATAAATATAACATAACAAGGTCGTAAATACTGCAAGACATAATAATATATATATAACATAATCTTAGATTCAAGGAACACAATTCAATAAATGAAATTACCTAATATGACATTTGTATTTAAAAGTAAAACGGAGGGTCTTGCCGAAAAAAGCAAAGCTTGTAAAAAGGCAAGCCCCTAACTTAGTTTCATTACACACACAAAAAAAAACACTGGGTCGTAATGATATATAGAACTTTTGTTTAAAAATAAATACAAACAATTTTTGTGCACTTTACGAAAAAAAAGTAACTGATGGATCATGTGAGATATATTTTGTTTATAACATTAGGGAGAGAGGGGGAAGGTGAGGGGGAAAAGAGGGGAGGGACAGAGAAGTAACGACCCTTAACAAGTATTGGAAACAAAACGATACTCTTGGCAAGTATTCCCTGAATTGAACCCCTAAACAAGTACAGGTTATAAGCTTTCGATTTGTATATGATTTGTCATTTTCACTTTTCGCTCCGTTCGAGATCTGTACGGGGGGGGGGGGGTCTGTAAGTCTTTTTGAGATTCAAGTTCCTAATTTAGAGACATTTTTTAATTTCTCACTGAAAACTGATGGAAAAATACAATTCATAGTCATGAAATTTAATCAAAATATACAGCCTTCTTCTATAAAAGGTCAAGAAGAATATTTGATATGGAATTTAATGTTATCTTGATATTTTGAGCACGAACATTTTGGATAATTTTGACGAATTCGTAGTTTATTTTTCGTTAGGCATGTCCGAAATGTATTGCGCGTGGGTTAAATATTCATGTGTGTCTTTTTATAAAAACATGTGATATGTACAACTCAGTGACATGCAAATGAGTCAGTCGATGATGTCCGTCACTTACTATTTATTTTGTTTTTTATTGTTTGAATTATACATTATTTAATTTTTTATAGATTTAACAAAAAGGACCAACTTGACTGAACCATATAGAATTAAACAATGCTAATTCCACATGTTCAGGGAGGAATCATTGTTGTTTCACTTGACAATGAGGAGAAAATTAAAATATATCATATTTCTTTTAATAAAATACAAAGGAAATAGTGAGTGGATGACATCATCAGTCTCCTCATTTGCATTCCAGCCAATATGTGCATTAACTGAAATTAAGCGAAACATTAAATTGTCATTACTTTTTTATTTCACATCCGATTTTGATGGAATTGTCAGTGTTACGTTTGTTGGATATTTTTTTTAAATTCAAATCAACTTTTTTATTGGGTCGACTTGTCCTTTTTTAAAACATACTAAATGTGTATTACATTGTGCTGTCAAAATATATATATCTCTAAAAAATATTTTTTTATATCAGTGGCTTTCCAATCCATCTGATATAAATAGCTTACGAAAAATGTCGCACTTATGTATGATTAAAAATGGAAACAATGCTAATTAAAAAAAAATTGTTTAAACATCTTTTTACATTATTTTAACGACTAGGTAATCCATGCGTTTGAGAAATTAAAGAAACTGAATATTTTGGTAAACTTAGAATCGATTATATTTAATCGTTTTTAGGTCTATTTCTGTCATTATAGACCTAAAACGGAGCTAAAGGTGATATTCACAAATCTAAACTATATAAGCGCAAAGTACAACAATGTAAGCTTCATGAATATATTAACCGCTTGCCTAAAAAAAATGAATTTAATTAGCGGATTTAGAAATAGGATTTAAAGGAAAGCAAACTGACCAATTCGTTAATTGTGTTGTTTTTCATTGACTAAGTGCTATTAATGAACAGTCGTGGAAACATAAATTTTGACATTTACTCTAAAGAATAAAAAGGATAAATTAGAATATAATTTTATTTTCGAACAGAAATTAATTATTTTGAGATGAAAGGAGCCAGTTTTTCCACTTGATGATATAATCATCTAGATAAGAATTCAAGAGTACCTACAGTTTAAGACTACACTTCTCAGAATGATGCATTATGGGTAATAAACCTGGCCTGATATGAGTAGTTGAGGACTTGAGATGGGGCTATTAAAGCTTATGATTAATATGATCTTTAATGTGCTTCTTTTAACGGTTTGAATAACGTGACGACTTTCTGTGTTAAAATAATTGTGATTATATAAGTTCGTACGTAGATCGATTATTTTCTGAATTTCAATCTGTATTAGAGACAAGCTACATTTCATTCATTATCATTTTATATTTTTCATTCTCAATGATAGATGTAAAACTGTATAAATCTGTGATAATGTTTGTTTCAAATGATTGTCGAATTTACTTTGTGAGACCCCGTTATTGAATATTTGATTTAAGAGAATGAAACAAAATCATGTTACAAAACAAAATAAATTCCAGACTTACACACTCTCTCTCTCTCTCTTTGATGTGTAATGCCTAAATCTTGCATGACTATTTTGTGTAGCCTATAAGTTTAGGATTTGTAAATGATTCGTCATTTTCACTTTTGGGTCCATTCGAGGTCTGTTATTGGCGGGGGGGGGGGATCTGTAAGCATTGTTGAGATTTTGGTTCCTAATTTGGAAATAAAATTTGTTGAACTTCTGAGGGAGACTAAACGAAAAATGAAAATAAACAATCGCCACTAAAATCAATCAAAACTTTATACAGCCTATCTATTACAAAGGCTAACAAGAATATTGGATATAGAAATTAATATTATTTTGATATTTTAATGCATGAACATTTTGTATAATTTTGACGAATTCATTGTTTAAAGGTAAAATACTTTATTTGCAACAAACAATATTATTTTATTAGGAAGTCCTTAAAATCAAGGTTAAATTGTCACCATAATTATCATAGATCTAGTTCTGGTACATTGAAATAAACTTTACTTTGTGAAAACATGAAATCATAGCTGAAAACCGATAATCTGATCACAAAAAGACTTATGTTGGACAGTGTACTAATATTTTTTGGGAAAAATACCTGACATTTAATGGAATTCCGTGCTTATTTTGCTAATTTTTCAGCAATGACACAATTTTTACCAGAACCATTTGGCAGATATTTTTCATTCATACTTACAAACACCTGGGTTGTCATTTAATTGGATTCTGTTCGATCTCATTTAAGATCGTTACCATAACTGGTATTTATTTTTATTCAATAATATCATAAAATCTACCTCTACGTCTGTCCGAAATCTTCAAATGTGTCATTTTATAAGAACATGTACGACGGCATACCAGTGTTTCTACTTGGAAGGGAATTCTGGGTAATCCGGATCATTTTCAGGTAATTTTCGAAAAATGAAAAAAATCCAGAAAATCCCAATTAAACGTAGCAACAATCAATAATCATGTTAGGGCCTATTTCTCAAGAATTACTTGCCTCTTACTTAGCTCAAAATTTTCTGCTGCATTCCAGGGTTGCATTTGGCAATTTTGTTGCAATTTTTAAAAAGTGCTTTCAACAAAAACGGTTAAATCATTTCAGGCAAATTGAGATTCAGTTTTGGGAAATTTGTTTTGGCTCTGTTGAAATACTGCGGTACGCAATCCAATCCACGTGCGCTTAATTGAACTTGACAAAGACTTAACTCAATTTTGTTAATTGGTTGTGGCATTACTTTGATTATTGATTTGTAGATCTAACTCAATATCAATTGCCTATGGGCTTTGAAATCATTTCGCCACCCCAGCAAAGGATCAGATTAGATCGTGCAAAAAGATACTTTTTACAAGTTATGAACTATCTGGCATATCAAAAATAATTTTATATATATCTAAAAATATTTTTTATATCAGTGGATTTTTAATACATCTAATATGAATGACTTACGGCAAATTTTCATTTACCTCACATTGACAACGGAAACATTGCTTATAAAATAATTGTTTGAATATCTTTTTAAATTATTTTAACGACTAACTAATATATACGATCGAGAAATTATAAAAAATTGAATGATAATTTTGTAGAATTGTAATCGATCATATTTAATTTTTTTTTAAAAAGGTCTTAATCATTACAGACCTAAAACGGAGCTAAAAGTGATATTCCCGGGGGGGGGGGCACTTCCATTGACGAGTGGATACCATGTGCGACCATGGGGTCTCAAAAAGCACCCTAAACACATATTTCCCATATTCTGAAAATGCACCCCTTAACAAGTATTGGCATGTAAAACCCTACCCTTAACAAGTATTGGAAACAAAACGATACTCTTGGCAAGTATTCCCTGAATTGAACCCCTAAACAAGTACAGCGTATTTCAGTTGTTATGTCACAGACGTCGGTCGTAGGTTTTACCTTTACCTATTGGGTTTAGTACAGCCCCACCTCCCACACCTCGCGCAAATCGTACTCTAAACACGTAATGTTGACTCTTCGGGCAAAAAGTACATCCTTTATAAAACATTTTAGTCTTAATTTTCTATACCCTCGCAAATTTGACCCTAAACACGTAGCTTTCCTAGCGAAAATAGATACCTTTTTTCATTATTTTAGTGTTTTTGACACCCTTATTACGTTACGTACGTAACGTGTCCTATCTTGAAAAAGACATCCTTTTTACATGTTTTTTTTTTTGGTCGCGCAAGGTATCCACTCTTCAATGTAAGTGCCCCCGCCCCCCGGGTGATATTCACAAATCGAAACTATATAAGTGCAAAGTAAACAATGTAAGCTTCATGAATTATTTATTAACCGCTTGCTTAAGAAAACTTAATTCAGCTAGCGGATTTAAAAATAGGATTAAAAGGAAAGTAAACTGACCAACTCGATAATTGTGTTGTCTTTCGTTGACTGTGTGTTATTAATGAACAGTCGTGGAAACATACATTTTGACATTTACTCTTAGGAATAAAGAGGATGAATCAGTATAGAATTTTATTTCCGTACAGAAATTCATTATTTTGAGAGGAATGGTGCCAGTTTTCCTACTTGGTGATATAATCATTGAGATAAGACTTCAATTTTAAGACGACACTGCTCAGTATTATGGGTAATAAACCTGGCCTGATATGAGTAAATGAGGACTTGAGATGGGGCTATTAAGGCTTATGGTTAATATGATCTTTAATGTGTTTCTTTTAACGGTTTGAACGTGACGACTTTCTGTGTCAAAATGGTTGTGATTATATAAGTTCGTACGTAGATCGATTATTTTCTGAATTTCAATCTGTATTAGAAACAAGTCACATTTCATTCATTATCATTTTATATTTTTCATTCTCAATGATAGATGTAAAACTGTATAAATCTGTGATAATGTTTGTTTCAAATGATTGTCGAATTTACTTTGTGAGACCCCGTTATTGAATATTTGATTTAAGAGAATAAAACAAAATCATGTTACAAAACAAAATAAATTCCAGACTTACACACTCTCTCTCTCTCTCTCTCTCTCTCTCTCTCTCCCTCTCTCTCTCTTTGATGTGTAATGCCTAAATCTTGCATGACTATTTTGTGTATCCTATAAGTTTAGGATTTGTAAATGATTTGTCATTTTCACTTTTGGGTCCATTCGAGGTCTGTTATTGGCGGGGGGGGGGGATCTGTAAGCATTTTTGAGATTTTGGTTCCTAAATTGGAAATAAAATTTGTTGAACTTCTGAGGGAGACTAAACGAAAAATGAAAATAAACAATCGCCACTAAACTCAATCAAAACTTTATACAGCCTATCTATTACAAAGGCTAACAAGAATATTGGATATAGAAATTAATATTATTTTGATATTTTAATGCATGAACATTTTGTATAATTTTGACGAATTCATTGTTTAAAGGTAAAATACTTTATTTGCAACAAACATTTTATTAGGAAGTCCTTAAAATCAAGGTTAAATTGTCACCATAATTATCATAGATCTAGTTTTGGTACATTGAAATAAACTTTACTTTGTGAAAACATGAAATTTTAGCTGAAAACCGATAATCTGATCACAAAAAGATTTATGTTGGACAGTGTACTAATATTTTTTGGGGAAAAATACCTGACATTTCATGGAATTCCGTGCTTGTATTGCTCATTTGGCAGATATTTTTTAATTTATACTTACAAACACCTGAGTTGTCATTTAATTTGATTCTGTTCGAACTTATTTTAAGACCGTTACCATAACTGGTATTCATTTTTTAAAAATAATATCATAAAATCTACCTCTACGCCTGTCCGAAATCTTCAAATATGTCATTTATAAGAACATGTATGACGGCATACCACCGTTCCTTGGAAGGGAATTCTGGGTAATCCGGATCATTTTCAGGAAATTTTCGAGAAAAGAATAAAAAATCCAGAAAATCTCAATGAAACTACAATTAAACGTAGCAACATTCGATATTCATGTTAAGGCCTATTTCTCAAGAATTATTCGCCTCTTACTTAGCTCAAATATTTTCTGCTCGCGTTCTGGGGATGCATTTTGCAATTTTGTTGCTATTTCTAAAAAATGGCAATTTGAGATTCAGTTATGGGAAATTTGTTTTGGCTGTGTGGAAATACTGCGGGACGCAACAGACAGATTTTGTCTTGAACTTTAAAATTCAATCCACGTGCGCTTAATTGAACTTGATAAAGTCTTGAATTAGTTTGTATCACTTATTTGTGGCATGACTTTAATTATTGAATTGTAGATCTAAATTAATATTCATTGCCTATGGGCTTCGAAATTATTTCGCCACCCCAGCACTGAATAAGAAAGATCGTGCAAAAAGAACTTTTAAGGCACTTACGAGTAGTGTCAAAATGATTTAGAATATAAAAAAATAATTTTAATATCAGTGTATCTTTAATATATCTGATATGAATAGCTTACAGCAAATATTCATTACGTAACATTGATATGGGAAACAGTGCTAATTTAAAATTTTGTTAAAACATCTTTTTATATTATTTGAACGACTAACTAATACATGCGATTGAGTAATTAAAGAAAATGAATGATATTTTCGTAATATTGTAATCGATCATATTTACGTTTTTCGGTCTATTTCATTAGTGACCCAGAACAGAGCTAAAAGTGATATTTACAAATCGAAGCCATAAAAGCGCAAAGTACAACAACGTAAGCTTAATGAATTATTTATTAACCGCTTTTCTAAGAAAACTTAATTCAGCTAGCGGATTTAGAAATAGGATTAAAGGAAAGTAAACTGACCAATTCGTTAATTGTGTTGTCTTCCATTGACTGTGTGTTATTAATGGACAGTCGTGGAAACATAAATTTTGACATATTCTCTTAGGAATAAAGAGGATTAATCAGTATACAATTTTCGTATAGAAATTAATTATTTTGAAAGGAAAGGTGCCAGTTTTCCTACTTGGTAATATAATCATTGAGATAAGAATTCAATTTTAAGACTTCACTGCTCAGAATTATGGGTAATAAACCTGGCCTGTCCTGATATGAGTAGTTGAGGACTTGAGATGGGGCTATTAATGCTTATGGTTAATATGATCTTTAATGTGCTTCTTTAAACGGCTCGAACGTGACGACTTTCTGATTCAAGGGGGTTGCAATAACAAAATGTGTTTTAATTGTTTGTTTTCTAACGTGTTTTTTACTATCTTCTCTCTAATCAAGTATGTCTCATAAAGCAAATTCTTCATCATTTGAGTCAAGTATTATCACAGAATTGTACAACGATCATTGAAAATGAAAAATATAAAATGATAATAGTGATAATAATAGTCATTTATATAGCGCCATCTATCTAGAAATATTTTATTCCGAGGCGCACAGGAAAAAGAAAGAATGAGAGAGTTTGGATGAGTGTCAAACTGTCAATAACTAATGAAGAAAATGTAACTTTTCTCTAATACAGATTGGAATTTATCAGAATCTGAAATGATAAGAGAGAAAAACAAAGATAATAACAGGTGGTATTTTGTACGCAGATTCGTAGATATTTTTTTTTCTGAACAAGTCCACATGTTGGTCAATATCATGCATATAGCATATTAATTTATTTGATTCATGATAAAAGAGAAAATGTGGATAAAATGCCTTGCTCAATGGCATAAGTGCTGTGCCGGGAATCGAACCTCTGATCCTCTGATCTCCATTCAAGTGACGTGACTTAGACCACTCGGCCAAGGCACCTCAACAAATTAACGTAGATCGATTATTTTTCTAGATTTCAATAATATTAGAGTCGTGTTTTAATTTCTTTATCATTTTATGTTTTTCATTTTCAGTTATAGTTTTACAATAATTATTGTATAATTATGTGGTAACACTTTTTTCAAATTTCAATAAATGCTTTTATGACACTTATTTTTTTAGTATACATAATTCGAAAGAATACCAAGTCATGTTATAAACCAAATTAAAATCCATTTTAACATTGTCTTTTCTTTGTGTGTGTGTGTGTGTGTGTGTGTATGTAAATCTTGCATTGCTATTTTGCGTAGCCCATGTACGCTTTCGGATCAGAGCTACATGCTTGTATTTTCGGTTTAAGCGGTTTAGATTTCCCACGTACAAAAATTGATCGTGCAAAAAGAGACTATTTCGTCATTATGTACTATTCATTACGGTATGTCAAATATATATAAATATCTAAGAAATATTTTTTACATCAGTGGATTTTTGAATACATCTAATATGAATGACTTACGGCAAATTTCTATTTCTGTAACATTGATAATGGAAACAACGCTGATTAAAATATTGTTTATTATCACAGAGTTAAACAACGATCATTGAAAATAAAAAGATATAAAATGATAATAGTGATAATAATAGTCATTTACACAGCGCCATCTATCTAGAAATATTTTATTCCGAGGCGATCAAGAAAAAAGGAAAGAATGAGAGAGTTTGGATGAGTGTCAGTGTCAATAACTAATAATAACTGAAGAAAATGTAACTTTTCTCTAATACAGCTTTGAGTTCATCAGAATCTGAAAGGATAAGAGAGAAAAACAAAGATTACAACTTAGCTCAAGATTTTCTGCTCGCGTTCCTGGGTTGCATTTTGCAATTTTGATGCTATTTTTACAAAGTGCTTTTAACAAAAAAGGTTGAATTACTTCAGGCAATTTGAGATTCAGTTTGGGGAAATTTGTTTTAGCTCTGTGGAAACACTGTGGGACACTACAAACAGATTTTTGTCTTGAAAGTTAAAGGAGAATGAAACCCTTGAAACCAGCTGAATCCATATCAAAGAGAAAAATCAAAGAAACATATTGTTGAAAGTTTGAGGAAGATTGAATGAATAATAAGAAAGTTATGAGCATTTGAATATTGAGATCACTAGTGCCATGTAGATCCTCCAATCGGCAATGCGACCAAGATCTGTGATATCACACACGTACAACTCCCTCATTACTTTAGTACCTATTTCACTTATATTCTCACTTTTATAGAGTCTATCACAAGGTGAGGTGTTCTCTTTATGAGATGACAAGTACAGAGGTTTCACAACATTATATCATTCATGAATCGTTTGTCATTATGATTAGAATGAGCAAAAAGAGATGTTTTGGGGTATATTTTCATTGTCCAAATGGGAGAGTTGTACGTGTGTGACATCACAGATCTTGGTCGCATTGCCAATGGGAGGATCTCCATAGCATTAGTGATCTAGACATTCAAATGCTCATAATTCTTTTATTGCTAGTCCTATTTTACTAAAACTTTTGTTGATCTTATTCTTTGATTTTTCTGCTTTCACAAAAGCTAACTTGCTCCAAGAGTTTCATTCTCCTTTAAAATCCAATCCACAGGCGCTTAATGGACAAAGGTTTGAATAGATTCTGCGTTGTGATTGTAGCATAACTTTGATTATTGAATTGTTGATCTAACTCAATATCCATTGCCTATGGGCTTTGAAATCAATTCGCCACCCCAGCAATAGATAAGAATAGATCATGCAAAAAGAGCGTATTTTGACTCCAACTTCAACAATATTTTACGTAATGTAAATAATCATGAATATATAATATTTTTTATATTAGTGGATTTTCAATACATCTAATATGAATATCTTACGGCAAATATTCACTTACTAAACATTCACAACGGAAAAATTGTTAATTTTAAAAATTGTTTAAACTTTTTTTTATTCGAACAACTAGCTAATACATGCGATTGAGAAATTAAAGAAATCGAAAAATAATTTTGAAAACTTGTAATCGATCATACTTAATCTTTTTTTTAAAGGTCGGTTGGTTGGTGTTGGAGTTAAGTTGGCGCTCTTCAATCTGGTAGATTATCTGCGCCAGCAAAAGATAAGAAATAGATCGTGCAAATAGATACTCTAACATTAATTTAGCCTTAAAAAGACGAGATAGCAAATAATATGTTCCTCCTCCTTCTTTCTGGCGCGCCTGATTATGGCATTCTCGCAGCCGCTTTCTATAACACAGAGAATCTTTTGACCATAGCTCTTCATAACAAAACAGCCTTTGTCGAAAATCGGTGAATCAAATCAACAGTGTCGTACTGGACTCTGACTAGGCAAACGACACATTAGTTATATTTCATCCGGTCCGAGTCTTAAGACGATGTAGTCCTACTATCACGGTTCACCAACTTTCGACAATGACCTTTTAGTCTGTCTTTTGTAATTTGACAGACATTTTTAATAGATTCCCAATGTTCCAGAAAGCGTTTCCTCCTTTCCATATTTATCTATTGAAAAATCTCCATTCTTCTTTCCTCCATTCCTTTCTTCCTCCCTTTATTCTCTATGTATGCCTTTCTTTCCTTCCATCTTTCTCCCTTTTTTGTTCTATCTTTTTTTTTAACAAGTCAATACTATACCAGTGACATACAGATTACTATTTTTTTCAACTTTTATTGATTAATCAACTATATACGAAGAATTTGTCTTCTCATCAAAGTATTTTGTTTCATTAAATCGCTAAAAGAAAAAAAAAACAATAACAGTAATAATATCAGCCAAATTACAGCAAATATGAATTATGATATTCTATTATTATTATATTATTACTCTTTTACAGATTTTTAAATTGCATATCCTTTATTCACTTTCCAACAGAAACATTATAATGTTTGGTTTCGTACATTTTAAGAAAATTTCTAAAAGTTATTATGTATATTATGATCAAATTGATGATCAAATCTTTTATAATTCCTGAAAATGGAGAGCATAATTGATTTACATTTTAATAAACTCATTCTACTTGTAAACTCGACATATCGTATTGTAGAGCTGCATATGTATAGTGTGAACTTGGTTCTTAAATACTTAAATGTTATTATATTTATACATTTGCACATCACTGTTCTCGATCATATTTGTGCAAATATAAACAATTGCATTCATAGTGATCATACTATCCTTCTCAATTGTATATTTAATTAATGACGTTTTCTCTTCATTCTGGATATACTGCATGATTCTTAATGAAAGAGAATTTCTGCTAAAATAATTATACCTGTAGAAAATACAACTACTTATGATATTACAGTTTCATTTTTTCCACGGTAATAGAAAGTCATATCTGACGTGATGTTCTATCGAATTGAATCCTTTTTAAAAGGCAAAATCCGAAGCAGAAATTTGAAATTATATTATTGAATAATTTTCCAAACTTAGATAGAATAACAATTTGATTGAGTTAACCACGTATTGTTCTTTCCTCAAGATGATATTATTAACAATGATACAATTATGATATCGACAATAAAACAATAAAATAAACAGATTAATGAAATAATTATATTGGCTTATATACCGCTTAAGACTTGGGCCTATCTTATGGGGGTCTAAGTGATATGTAGTAAGGTAGCAAAATCACCATGGCTTTTGCTGAGCGATTGTTATGCGCTCTGTGTATTAATAAATACATGTAGATTCTTATGCTTATTAGCCTCACCTGGGTTTGGTGCAGCTCAGCATTTCCTGCTGAGAAGGGGCACGGAATGGTTTAAATTGTGCCACATCCTCAGATTGCAGGGTGGACGTCATGACCACTAGACCAGAATTCCCCCAACAAGGCGAACATAAGACAATTAAAGGAGAATGAAACACTTGAAACCAGCTGAATCAATATCAAAGAAAAAATTCAAAGAAACATATTGTTAAAAGTTTGAGGAAGATTGAATGAATAATAAGAAAGTTATGAGCATTTGAATATTGAGATCACTAGTGCCATGTAGATCCTCCCATCGGCAATGCGACCAAGATCTGTGATGTCACACACGTACAACTCCCTCATTACTTTAGTACTTATTTCACTTATATTATCACTTTTATAGAGTCTATAACAAGGTGAGGTGTTCTTAATTATGAGATGACAAGTACAGAGGTTTCACAACATTATACCATTGATGAATCATTTGTCATATGATTAGAATGAGCAAAAAGAGATGTTTTGGGGTATATTTTCAGTGTCAAAATGGGAGAGTTGTACGTGTGTGACATCACAGATCTTGGTCGCATTGCCAGTAGGAGGATCTCCATAGCATTAGTGATCTCGACATTCAATGCTCATAACTCTTTTATTGCTAGTCCTATTTTACTCAAACTTTTGTTGATCTTATTCTTTGATTTTTCTGCTTTCACAAAAGCTAACTTGCTCCAAGAGTTCCATTCTCCTTTAAGCCTTTGGAGTTTTAGAAATAATGATGAATATATGACAGTCAGTAGCGTACCGTGACTCGGAGGAGACAAAGCACTGGGGGGGGGGGCAAAGCATTGTTCACAGACAATGCAGTGCCCCCCAGTGTTTTGTCTCCTGCGGTTCACGGTACGCTACTGAACAGTTAAAAAAAAAATTTCTACGATTAGATTGACTAATAAAAAAAAGTTTAATAGGACACGAGAGTAATAGAGGCACTAATCCTGCCACTCTCTCCATTGTGGGAATGTGAGCACACACCCGACACGTTCCCATGCGTACTTACAGGACTTCATGTACATGTCAGATCGAAAATTGCTCACATACACTATTTCATCATTAACAAAGTCAGGGAACGAATGGTGCTTTCAGCTAGTAGTCGCAGAGAGTCATTACTTTGATTAAGCTGGGAACAGTGAGTTTCGATGCTTATTATGGCTGAAAGGAATTGTGAAACGGGGGCGGGGGATGAGTAGGATTTAAAAAAAATGATGCAATACAAAAGGTATTGTCTCCTTCACCAATAATTTGCCAATTAAAATTGTCGGGAATGATATAGAGGATATCTCGAAAATGAGCTTTCATAAAGTGTTATGTAATGAAGTTGAGCAGTAGGTTTGAAAATTGTCTGTGTTCACGGCTCACACATGGTAAAGCTCCATAAATTTGATGGGTTGAAATTATTGGTTCATTGAGCAGATTTCTATACATTATCACACAATCACTAGAATAACTCTGGCTGGAAGCATTGTATGCGATAACAATAGCCGGCCACCCCTTTTATGCAAAGGAAGGTCTTCGCTCAGGTTTTGTTTGCACAAGCATTGATCAAATTCATAGTCATTTCACAGTGCTGTATACACAAGTATACACATTTCCAGTTTTGTTCCACACACTGAATTCATATGTAATGTGCACCGGGATGTTTATCATCGCTGAGATTATTATAATAATAATAATAGACAGTTCTTGTATAGCGCACAACACATTACAAATAACGTCTCTATGCGCTTCCAAAGGACTTGGATATTATTACCCTGGCTTTAGCCCCGCAGCCTTTTACAGCGCTGGGGCGTTTCAAGGAATACATTCCTGCCAGGTACCCATTCACCTCACCTGGGTTGAGTGCAGCACAATGTGGATAAATTTCTTGCTGAAGGAAACTACGCAATGGCTGAGATTTGAACCCACGACCCTCTGTTTCAAAGTCCGGAAACTAATCAACTGGGCCACAACGCTCCACTATGGAACATACTGATGGCATATGTCACACAATGTGAATGGGCAATACAAAAAATTATAGAAATGGTTTATTTGAACAAAAAAATCATTCGCGGCCCGAAGGCCGAATTACAGATTTTCAGACATAAAAGCAAATACACAAATATACATATAAATTAAAACATAATGAAAAACAGGAATTAGAAACACAAACAAATACGTGAAAAAAAAATCACATGCCTGAGGTAAATAATACATACATACGTTATTGCGAAATCAATCATCATTGTAATACAATCATTCTATATCCATTTATTATTTGATTCATTATCATAATTAATCGAAAATGTATTATTATATTTTTATCATTACTATTAATATCATATTACTATCCTTTTATTATTCACATTATCATCATAAGAAATTAAGTATTGCATATAGAGAAACATTGACGCTTTGTATTACACTCATAAAAAAAGATGTTCGTTCATAGTCTACCAGTTTACATATTGTTACAATGTGAGTAGTTATAGGTCAAAGTAACTGGAAAATTAATGCTATAATTGTGTAGGAAGGCTAACAGATGTATTTAAATTCCGGAAGGCTTGACATAAAAAAAAACACTTTGTGAGAACTCATACATTATTAGATATATAAGAACGATTAACAAACGTGCGTTTATGCAGTTGTTATGAACATTTAAAAAAAAAAATTAAACCACAGAGAGAGAAAACAAATCTAAGCTCAGTTCGGTGTGAGAAAAGTAATTATCTAAAGGCAAAGTAATCAAAATCTTAACAAAAACAATGAGAATTTTCAGTTACATAGAATTCAATAAGTCGATAAGGTAAGGGATGGCACTTTGTCGAAGTCTTTGAGTCCTACATCTCAATTGTTGCCTGACCCTACTGTTTCTTAGGGTTCTGCCGACACCCTTCGGCTTAGGAATCAGGTGTGATAGTCTTTCATTCTTTTCCAGTTTCTGTGCAAAGGAAAGACATAAATCTTTCCTTCGATCTGCAAGAGACTTTAAGTGAAGTGATTCTAGTGCAGAGTCATATGATGTGAAGCGGGGACCTAGAATAATTCTTACAGTTCTCCTCTGAATTCGTTCTAGGGAAGCAATCTGTTGTTTTGTGAGTCCGCCGTTCCACACAGGGCACGCATATTCCAGGATGGGTCTTAAGTAACCAACGTAGATTGTACACAGATCATCCACACAAAGACCGTGGCTCCTCAATATCCTGATCATGTACATTCTCCCATTCGCTCGCTGGAGCATGTAGTCTACATGACACTGTCACTTAAGATCACTTTGAAGTCTCACTCCCATGGGTGTCGATCGGTATTCTTGGTTGGGGGGGATGATTGACACAAATGTTCTTGTGGATGGGGATCTTTCAACATTACCCCCACTAAAATCACAAGTTAGGACATTTGGGAGTGGTTGATATGCATGGTGTTCTTGGAAATTCCTTCATTGTTGCAGTGTACTGTACTTATATATTTTTTTTGAAAATTCAATTTGTGTTACAAGTAAGTCTATTCTAAACTCATACGAAAGAAAAAAAATGACAAAAATTGTCTGGACCATGTACAAAGTGATCAGTTTATTGCGCATTATGTATACAACTTCTCTCTTAAATCTAACCCGACTGGCAATATCTTTTTTCTTCTTAATGCATGATGATAAAATGCAGATTCGGACACATTAAGACTAGCACAAATTACAAACTGTGTGGCTTCTCGTGCGCCATCCGGCTTACCGTCATTCCTTAGACGATTTTAACCCTGGATTTTAACATGTTGTAAATGCTTTATAAGTGCATGAAACAAAAACAAAATAACATAAAAACAATCAAAACTTAACTGTCATGTTATGATATTTCTTCAACATTTTTTTGAACCATCAGTGTGTGATATCAGCTAATATATGTGTTAAAATGAAATTTACGTACCGCATGAGTGTGCTCATATAGAATGCAAAACTGTCATCCCTTTCCAAACTCAAAAGAGATTTCTTTTTGCCAAAATAAGAAAAAAATCAATCAAGTTTAGTTATTCAAGTCCATAACAATAACAAGAATAGCATGGGAAAAAACATCCGATGTTCATATCCGAAGATACGCTTTAGAGAGAAATTAATGATTATTCTTTCTGAAACCATTAATTGATTTCACTTATTAAAAAAATGTAAAAATATGCTCATATTATATTAAGCTCACTGAACCTCAATATTTTCATGAGAGGTATCTGATGGGGTCACATGATAAAATGTTTAATATTAATTACATCCAACCGCATACAATAAAAGCACCATACATATGAGCTACTGATCACCAAACGACCATTATGACTTTTTAAAAGTGAAATTTGTCATCGTTCAAGTCAAGGTATCGTTCAAGTCAAGGTTTTTGGATATACAAGTAGGAGTGACTTTCGTTTTGTGCACATCTTCCTTTTGGTATATTTTCTTGTTCAAAGGTTTACTGAATGCCGAACTTAACATATAACAATACTACCATCATGACCATGACATACATCGGTAAAGTGTGTATACTTTTCTGGGAATGAATAAGAAAAAAGGGTGAAATAGAACAATATCTATTTCAGGTAGTCTCAATAATGTCAGAAAATCTTTCGCCTCATGTCAGACCTCATTGCAAATTCCTCGCAGAGTTCCTGTATGTTCAGATTGTCTAGGATTGCACGATGGGTGTGGCACATTGCAACGCAGTTGAGGCGTGTTTGAGTCATGGAGCTCCGAAGCCATGACTTCAGTCGTCGAAGAGCAGAAAAACTTCTTTCACACGTGCTTGAGCTGACTGGACAAACCAACAATAGTCTCAGAAGAGCCTCGACCTGTGGGAAAAGGGCTCACACCTCCGAATGCATCTTCTGGAAAGCGATCTTGGCATCATGTTTTGGTTGAACATCTGCAGCTGTAACGAGAGGTGACCTTTTGTCAATTCTGGATACTGTTCGATGATTGCCTCTCGGTGCTCCTCGATCTTGCCAGTCACAAGAACGCGCTCAACTCAACATAAGTTGCCAGGTCTTTGTTTGACGCTACATCAAACCGTTCTTCCATCTCCCTCATCAGGTGGTCAATGAAAATAAAGTATTGCTGGCGGTAAAGCTCTTCAGGGTTGCTGTGATGGAAATCACTTGCTTGGCCTCCCAGCTTCCGAGGGCATTTCTTCTTTCTCGGCAGATCTAGGGGATCGAGACTATATGCCTCAATCTTGGCGAAAGCTTCTCGAAACACATCCTGGAAGCTTTCGTCCGTCCTCCACAACTTCAGCTGCTCCAAGCAGATTTTTTAGGCTGCCATCATACCTGAAAAGCAAAAATGAAACATTAAATAAATATCTTTATCAAATGTGTCATCAAAATTACGCTATGCTCTTTGATAAAGAATTACAATGAACCAGTATAACACATGTTGTTGATGTAGTTTAAATAAAGGCCATGTTTTTGGCACAGCAATCCTGCCTGCTAGTAGTGTGTCAGAGAAGATTCATAAACTTACCAGATACATTTGAAGACCGGGCTTGACAGGCACTGTTAAGCTGTTCAAGGACTGCTATCGGATTAGCCGCCATAGTCAGGGCCAGTAAAGTACATCCTTTCTGAAATCTATCCAACAGTCCATTTGTCTTCGCTGCGCTGTCCGACGTGCTGGATGTTGCCATCTCCTCCAGGCTCTCTACAACGGCTTCATAATTATCCAGAACTGATATGATGGCTGGAAGACGACAAAGCCACCTTGTTGGACAGAGGGGTCTGATGGTTTTCTTGCCTGGTGGAACACAGCCTTCGTCACTAGTCTGATCTAGTTCACTTGACCTAGATGCGATTTCTTGAAATATGACCTGTTGGAAAGAAAGGGATTATAAGTTGCTGACTCTTTGCATGTAGAAAATGATATCTATGTGACATCAAATACCTAAAAGAACAGATCCCTTTGTCTAGTTCCATATCGTTGTCACTACATGTATATAAGGGTCTTGCTAAAAACTTCAAAGGAATAATGGGAAATGTGTATATATAATATATATATATAATATATAGAATTTACATTTTCTTGAAGTTGATATATTGTTAGCCTACATTATGGGTTAATACCCACATACTTCTAAATTACCCACTTACCCCCATCATGACTAGTCATGTCTAAATATTATAATTGTAGTTGGAATCCTATTTATTCAAACAATATTATCTCTGTTTTCTAAAATGAACACATTCCACTTCGCCAAATGGTGTCATAATTTTTGCAAATCGATGAAGAGTGGCCTTAAAGAGAAATTGGTTTTGTTAGTAGGCAGGTTTTTTTTTCAAAATATTTGATTCATACTATACAGTGCGTCCCAAAAAAAACTATACACTTTTGAAATGGCTGCCAAATAAAAAATGTAGCACTTTGGGGAAAAAGACTTACATATATGGAAAGCTAATAAAGTCAACTTTCAAATGACACCAAAAAGTTGGAAAACTATTCATGCTTGAGCGAGCACTGCCCACTGAAACAAAGGGTATGAAAATTAGGGTGGGCCGGAATTAGCCTTCCAATTTCTTTTAGGTTTTTTGTTTGGTACATGCACAGTTGAGGGTTATTTGGTGAATTAAAGATCAGTTGTAATCAGTTTGTTGATTGTGAAAATTTAATGCGTTATTCAATTGAAATGTAATGCATGAGTGATCATGAATTGCAATATTTAGTGCAGCATTTTGTCTTTACCATGTGGATCTCAACAATGTGTTCATGACAGTCAGGAGAAGAGGGGGTAATATGACTTAGGTAGGTGAAGTACGTTGATGGGATAAAGGTCAACATAACATTTAGCTACCCCTCTCTCCATATCAACCCCCCCCCCCGCTTCTCTCCTGAGAGACTAAGCTCGGCTAGGCTGGGCAGGAATTAGCCTTACAGTTTTTTTGAGTGGTTAGTCCTTTGGAACTTGCTAAGCTAAATAATGAGTGAGATAAGTTTTGGTTTCTTATGCAAATTTCATGAGTTACTGAATTGAAATTTAATGCATGAGTGAACAGGAATTGTAATTTTAGTGTAGCATATTCATCTTGTGGACCTCAGAAGTGTGTTCGTGAGAGTCAGAGTAATGTGATGGTACTGTTACAAGCAAGAGGGCGAAATATGCTAAGACTTGGTTAAAAGGGCATTCCTCTTCTTTTTGTCCTTTTACAAATTAAAAGTCATATGTACCCTCCCCTCTCCACCTCCATTTCCCAGCCCCCCCCCCCTCTCTTTGTCTCACTTCCTGGATTGTAGTCTATTCAAAACTTATAACTGCCAAGTGACCGGTGGCTGATGGTCATTTTTTTTATTGAATGATTACCAAGAAATTTAATGATTATGATGATTAATGAAATAATTTATTTATTGAAAAAGAACTGAATGTTTGATTGATCACATAGCACATTGAATGAGTTGATTTACTGATAAATTGTTGATTAAATGATTGATAGGAAAAAGTTGATGCCCCAATTCAGAATTATTCATTAAATCAACATTCTGCTCTGGACTTCACGCGTACATGATAATAGCCATCAGTCTCTCAACAGGTGAGGAGGGCGGGAAAGAGGGAGGGGCGGGGGCTAAATGTTCTGTTGACCCTTATTCCATCAACCTACTTCTCCCACTTAAGTCCTATCTCACCCCCTATTCTCCTGACTCCCATGAACACATTGCTGAAATTCAAATGATAAAGTTGAAATGCTGCCCAAAAAGAGATCCAAATAATAAAATTAAAATGCTGCCAAAAAAGTGGAATTTGTGTTCACTCATGCATTAAAGTTCAATTTAATAATTAATAAAAATTTGCTTATGCAACCAAAACTGGTCACGGTTGATCATTAATTTATCACAACGCCCTTAACTTTGCAAGTTCGAAAGGATTTGCTTCTCAAAAACTGACTTAAATTGGTAGGCTAATTCCAGCCCACCCTAATTTTCATACCCTTTGTTTCAGTGGGCAGTGCTCGCTCAAGCATGAATAGTTTTCCAACTTTTTGGTGTCACTTGAAAGTTGACTTTATTGGCTTTCCATATATGTAAGTCTTTTTCCCCAAAGTGCTACATTTTTTATTTGGCAGCCATTTCAAAAGTGTATAGTTTTTTTTGGGACGCACTGTAGTGACTCTTTTCGAGTAACTTCTTCAATTTTATATTACAAATTCGGAAATTGAATCTAACCTTGTATTTTCCAGATCTCTTGAATAGAACTCCGAGGTCATTGCACCATTGGGTGGCATCACGAATCGGCTGGCAAGCTGTCACAGCATGCTCGAGGACGAGATTCGCCATGTGGGAGGCACAGTGGAAATGAAGAGCAAGCGGTTGATTTGACTTCACTTTTGCTTGGCATCCGTTGTGCTTCCCTTTCATATTTGCAGCGCCGTCGCACAGTGGGCCAGAATGAGTTGAAAGTGCGCCAAAATTATATTCCGTGTTAGATTTTTACTTTAACATGTTGATGAAGGGTAATTTTGGGCGTAGAATCGGCTGAACATAATTTAAAGCCGATATGACGTCACCTTGATACCAAATTTTGATTGGCTACTTAAAACCTGGCTGTGAAAAGACAAATTACGCTTAACAATGTGTAGTATATAAAATATTAAGATTAAACGAGAACTTACCTGTTTGAAGTTTATTTGTTATTTTATAAGTAATGTAAGGGGAGATATTACGTCACAATGAGAGAGCCCGCCAGTTAGCGCACGAGGTCTTGACTTCAATCTTAGAAGCAAAATTCAGATCGTGACATCTGTAGCAACGGAAAAGGAAGATTACTGAAACTTAACCTGTTTGATAACCACTCAGGGTGGGAGGGAGGGGACGTAATATCTCCCCTTACATTACTTATAAAATAACAATGAAACTTCAAACAGGTAAGTTCTTGTTTAATCTTACTATTTTATGACGTAATGACGTTGAGAATTACGTCACAATGAGAGGTTCGAAGCCAGGTGTCACGATCTGACCAGAATGTATAAAAAACAAACACGATTTTTTCATAGAAAAAATACATGAAAACCATCGTTTCATGCACATTGTCCAATCACTGCTGATGCAAAATCTGCTTGATGCACACTTGTCTTAGAGCTTTCCTTTGGCTTGTTATAGTACTTGTGGAAAGTCTTTTCATTTGACCACCCTGCTTGATCAAGTATCAGTTTGACTGGTAAATTTGCACTGTTAGCAGCCGATGAAGCTGCAGCCCTCGTGGAGTGGGCCTTATACACGTCTATATTGATTCCAGCTGCGGCCATAGTTTGCTTAATCCACCTGGAGATGGTTGCTGCAGTGACACGTTTGTGTGGTTTCTGGTAACTAATGAAAAGGGCACGTTCCTGCCCCAGAATTTTTTCAGTTCTCAAAATGTACTCCTTTAGGTAGTGAACAATGCACAGCCTTCTGTCAGGAGCATAAGCTTTAAGTTTCAATACATAGTCTGCTTTCCCTGGTCTGTCTTGTTTAAGTAGCTCCTTAAACTGAAAAAGGATCACACTGCCTTTCATGACCATGTTGTCCAAATTAAGAAGGTGCAAGGACTGTACACGTTGGGCCGACAGTAAGGCAATCAGCATGCACAGCTTTAGAGTCAATGCTCTCAAATTTAGTACTCTTCTTGGAGATATGTTTCGAAGATAGTCTAAGACTGGGGACACATCCCAGACTTCCTTATATCTGGATTGTGGTGGTCTTTTGTTGAAAACACCTCTCATAAATCTGCTGATAATTGGGTGATTTCCAATATCATATTTGTCATCGTTTAACATTAAGAAGGATGAAAGAGCACTCCTCGCTTGATTAATAACACTGTAGCCCGATGATCCATCAAAGAAAAGTTCGCTTAAGAAGTCTAAAACATATCTAACTTCAGTCTGAACACAACTTAGGTTTTTCCTGTCACAGAAAGCTTTCAATTTACGGATATAAACTCCATACTGTTTCTTAGTAGAAAGCCTCCACGAGGCTGATATTGGAGTCATTGTTCTGTCGCTTAGTCCTTTTCTTTCCCATGCATCGGACAAAGCCTGCAACATAAAAGATCAAGACAATGATTAAGTGGATGAGGCTCATGTGTAACTGGGTTAACCAAGAGTGAATATGATTTAGGTATGAACATAGGCTCCCCAAGTGTCATGTTCATTAGGACTGGGAACCATGGTTGAGAGGGCCAGTTGGGGACGACAATAAGTCCCATAGCTTTGTCATTACGTATTTTCTGTATACATTTTGAAACAAGGCAAAATGGGGGGAATGCATAGAAAAAGAAACTGCCCCAGTTCACAGTGAAAGCATCTGTGGCCTCAGCCCCCGGGTCTGCTGACCATGACATATACCTCTCAAGTTGTTTGTTAAGTCTAGATGCAAACAGGTCAATATCTGGTAACCCAAACCTATTGACAATAATAGTGAACACTTTTGTGTCTAGCATCCACTCTGTTCTGTCATTGAATTTTCGGGAAAGAGTGTCGGCTTCCACATTAAGTTTCCCAGGTAGGTGGGATGCAGTAACTCAAATATTGTGCATAATGCACCAGTTCCATATTTCTTGAGCTGCTCTATTGCAGTCCCTGGATTTGGTTCCCCCCATATTATTGAGGTAGGCAACTGCTGTGGTGTTATCTAGGCGAAGTAAGATATGAGTGTCATGCAAATGAGAGCAGAGGGCTTTCAGGCCTAACCCAGCTGCCAGCGTCTCAAGGTAGTTTATACCACTAGAATTTGCCGTTCGAATTTCATCATTACTCCATCTACCACCGGTAGAATGAGTGAGGTCAGTTGCTCCCCACCCCAATCCACTTGCATCAATTCGCAGTTCAAGGGAGGGACTTTCCCTTCCAATGGGGGCAAACACCGACTCAATATTGGAAAGCCACCATTTGAGATCATCTTTGGCCTCATGAGATAAGACCATCTTTCTATCAAAGTGACCTTTGTTGAACCTCAGTGCCCTAACCTTATCAATTTCCAGAGCTCTATAGTGTAGGGGTCCAAACTGGGCAGCAGGAAATGTGGCTACGAGTTTACCTATTACCCTGGCAACTCTTCTAATTGTAGGTTCATTGGAATTGAGAAGATCAAGACATGTTTGAAAAATATCCTGGACTTTCGTGATGGGGAGTCGAATTTCCATTTTTATGGTGTCAAGTTCAAACCCTAGGAATTGCAATTTAGTTGTGGGAGTTAAGACTGATTTGTCTGGATGAACCAAAAACCCCAATTTAGTTAGCAGATCAGTAGTGGCACTCGTGGCCCTTTCTGACTTTTTCAATCTCCCATGATTAAAGTATCATCCAGGTATCCTACAACAACATGTCCTGCTTTTCTCAGATGTGCGAAAACAGGCTTCAAAATTTTTGTGAAAAGTCTTGGTGCAGTGCTGAGACCATTGGGCAGAACCTTGAACTGCCAAACTGATTTGTTCCAAATGAATTTCAAGAATTTTCTGTGCTTGGGGTAGATTGGCACCGAGTAATAGGCATCCCGGAGGTCGATTGAGGTGAGCATACAGTTAGGGGTTAAGAGATGAGCAGCAGTGTGAACGTTATCCATTTTAAAATGATGGTAATTGAGAAATTTGTTAAGGTCTGAGAGATCTAGAATGATACGAATACCACCACTCTTTTTTGGTCTGGAGAAGATGTTGGAGATAAATTCTCCCTCTTCGTGAAAGGTGGCTTCAATGACCCCTTTATGTCGTAAGACCTGAATTTCGTTGTTTATTTTATTAAAATCCTCACAGCCACGTCTATATTTGACAGGTGGATCTTGCTGTGAGGGGATTGCTGTAAACTCTATCTCATAACCCTGAACTGCGTTCAAAATAAAAGGGTCAGATGTTAATTTACACCATTCTTGGTATAAAATGCTCTTTCAGTCGGCCTCCGACTGCTTTCTTTTCCTCACAATTAGTGGGTACATAATTTTGAGAGGCACTTACCTCCTTGTTTTCTGCTTTGTGAGCTATTTCCTCCTTTGGCTCAGCATGTTGCTCTGACCCGGTCCGGCTTGTTGAGCATGTGACTTTGTCTGATGGGGCCAGCCCTGTGCTTGGTGAGGTTTTCTTTCCCCCGACCTCGGGGGGCATGGCCTAAAAAATGACTGTCAGAGTTCCCGCTGTGCGGTTCGTAGGGTTGGGTAGCAGTGCTATTGTCTTTGCCTTTAGAACGAGCCCACCCCGCTGCAGCAAACTTGTGTTGAGCGGCAGTTGAATTTCTCTGGTAGGGGTGGTAGTGGGGTACATGTTGTGAGGTGCGAATAAAACCTAGCCCTTTATTCCCGAGGCCTGCTACTGCTTGTTGCTGATCTCTCAAGTCCTTGACTTGTTTACTCAAGTCATCTCCAAACAGAAATCTCGTCACTGGAGTGTCAGGCTTACAGAGGTGGTTATATATGCGGTGCAGACTAGGCTTGATGAACTCCTTTCGGAGACAATTCATCTCAAATTGTGCATTACAGATGAGTGCCATGGCATCTTGCTGCGTTTCAGTCATAGACTGGGATGAGAGGGTTCGAAGGAAAGCATTCAGTCCTTTGGACAGGGATTTTTGTACCCTTTGCATCTTAAGATCCCTCGACTTTGTTTGCGGGGTTAAAATTTCCCATATAGCTGGGTTAACGCGTGGAGTAACGATGGACTGGCAGTTATCTGGTAATGGATACTTCGCAACCACATCGGTAAGAGTTTTCCCCTCTAATTGCTTGCCGACAAGAAAGTTGGCTGACTGTGCTATGTCCTGATCTATGGGCTCCCCAATGTCAGTTGGCGTAGCTAATATTGCCGCAAGAGAAGGAACTGCGATTGGTTGGGGCTGCTTCTGACTCGATCTAGTCTGACTCTGATTCTGTGCCTGTGGCCAGGAGTCTGCAAGTTCAATTTCATCATGTTCATTCCCATAGTCATAACTAGATAAGTGCTCAGAAACACACACATCATGCTCCATGTAATCCATAGGCATAACGCAATCTTCGTAATCCGGATTACCGGTAGACTCACCCGCGGTGAAAATCTCGCCAGGCTCTACGTCCCTTGCCCTCGGCAACCCCGACCCAGCGGGTGCGGGTTTGGCCGGCTTGCCAATCGGTGCCGGCTGCTGCCCCGCAGCGGGAGGCGAAAACATGTGGCGCTGAGTCTCAGCAATATTGGCCACCATTTTCTCTAGCGCTTGGAAACTTCTGTCCATATCGTCCGACAATTTCGGGGCTGTAGATTTTACCTTTGGCTGAGCTGAGGGCTTGGACTTCCCACTCGATTTATGGCTTTTAGCCTTGGGTGGCATAGTCAAAAGTGTCACGTCGCTTCCAGCTTTGCTGGCCTCTTTGACGGAACGTTCATCCGCCTTCCCCGCGAGCGGGGAGGCGGAGGTGGTGGGCTTTGCCCTCGAGATCGTGCCTTTGGCACTGATACTAGAGTCATCGTTTTTACGATCCGACATAATGCCTTAAAAAACCACAAACACGCAAGAAAATCCTTGAAATGGTGAACGAAGATCACGACCACGAACAAGTTGATGAAAACTGTCCAAAAACACAAAATCCTTTGGAAAAACGTCGAAAAAGTAGTCAGTCTCAAGACTAAAAATATTCCATGACCTCGCTAAAATGGCGCTACTAACGAATTGAAGTCAATACCTCGTGCGCTCACTGGCGGGCTCTCTCATTGTGACGTAATTCTCAACGTCATTACGTCGTAAAATGAATGATATTTTGTAAGATTGTAATCGATCATATTTAATCGTTTTTCGGTCTATTTCATTACTGACCCAAAACAGACCTAAAAGTGATATTCACGAATCAAAGCCATAAAAGCGCAAAGTACAAAACGTAAGCTTCATGAATTATTTATTAACCGCTTGTCTAAGAAAACTTAACTTAGTTAGCGGATTTAGAAAAATTATTAAAAGGAAAGTAAACTAACCAATTGTTCATTGTGTTGTCTTTCATTCACTGTGTGTTATTAATGGACAGTCGTGCAAACATAAATTCTGACATGTACTCTTAGGAATAAAGAGGATGAATCAGTATAGAATTTTATTTTAGAAATTAATTTCAATTAGAAATTGATTATTTTGAGATGAAAGGTGCCAGTTTTCCTACTTGGTAATATAATCATTGAGATAAGAATTCAATTTTAAGACAACACTGCTCAGCATTATGGTAATAAACCTGGCCTGATATGAGTAGTTAAGGACTTGAGATTGGGTTATTAAGGCTTTTGGTTAATATGCTCTTTAATGTGCTTCTTTAAACGGCTCGAACGTGACGACTTTCTGATTCAAGGGGGTTGTGATTACATTAAAAAATTGCTTGTTTGTTTTATAACATTTTTTTACTGTCTTCTCTCTAATCTGGAGGAAGTCGGTCGTCTAAAAAAACAGAGTCGAGTCGCTAGAAGCTGCCGCTGATGAGGCGGAGCAGTATTCACGCCGCAATTGCCTGATTTTCAGTGGTATTGCTGAATCTGCAAACGAAGATACTGATGCCAAGATCATAGAGGTGTGCTAGAGGAATATGGGTGTTACAGTGAAACAAGAGGACATCGATCGTTCTCACCGCCTTTCCAGCCATGCTGCGCTTGAGAACAAGCAGAAGGATCCTCGTAGTCGTAAGCCCCGGAATGTCATCATCAAATTTCCAACTACAGGGCAAGAGAGGCTGTATACGCATCTAGGGCTAAGCAGAAAGGCCTTTCAATTTACATCAATGAAAATCTAACACGGAAGCGATCTCAGCTGTTCTGGCAAGTAAAGAAGGGAAACCTCCCGCAAGTCCACAAAGTCTGGACTCAAGACGGAAGAGTAACAGCGATGAATAAGAGTGGGAAAAGAGTTGCTCTTTCAAGTGTAAAGGACCTCGGAAAACTTGATCAATTGAAGGAATGAGACAACAATATCAATCAAATTCACTGAACTGTAATACTTGGTCTGCTTGAGCACACAGGCGAATTCCTGTATACTATTTGCTTTAAATTGCACTATTAAATATACGATTTGTTTTTAATAACGTTAATCACTAGAACTTGGTTCTTATTTTATTGAATATTTGTATAAAATTACATTCATTACTTACACGTATTAATACTTTTCACTTGTTTTGAAGGGTGACAATTTACATTTTATTGTTATTGTTGCTGTTGCTATTTTGCACTTATTCGGGTTTTTCATGTATATATATTTGATAATTAAAATGATTAATGTATATAAGTTGCTTAGAGTGCAGGAAGTAAAATCTCAACCTAATTTCAACATAAGATTTAATGATTAAATACCCATGTTCAATTTGTAATAAATCTGTTAAAATAAATCAAAAGGCTTTATTATGCACTGTATGTTCACAGTGGGTGCATATAGTTTGTGGCGGGGTCTCAAGAGGGTGACCCGACAATTGCTCCGCCGACAACTGCTACGCAAAATACGACAACTGCTCCGCCGACAATTGCTCCGGACAGTTGCTCCGCCGACAGTTGCTCCGTCGACACTTGCTCCGCCGATATTTGCTCCGTCGACACTTGCTCCGCCGATATTTGCTCCGTCGACATATGCTCCGCCGATATTTGCTCCGCCGACATCTGCTCCGCCGAAAATTGCTCCGCCGACATCTGCTCCGATTATACGACAATTGCTCCGCCGATATTTGCTCCGCCGACATCTGCTCCGCCGAAAATTGCATCGCGACAATTGCTCCGCCGATATCTGCTCCGTCAATGTTTGCTCCGCCGACATCTGCTCCGCCGTAAATTGCTCCGATATTGCGACATTTAAATTAATTCGTACTTTCATGCGCATAACAATTGTAGCACAGGATGAAGACGTCAATTTACAAATGTGTATATATATTATGATATATATATTGCAAAGTAAATTTGATATATTACATGACATACACAGGTTCGCGGAACGGTTTTCAAAGTGGGGGCTGACCATGCTAAAAATCACAATCATATGGTAATTTTTACGTTTTTGTACACGGTTTTGGAAAAAAAGGGGGGAGGGGGGTGCTGAAGCCCCCAGCCCCCGGTTCCGCGGCCCCTGATACATAACATAGAAAGAAATAGAAAAAGGGATAAGCACAAAGGAGGGATAGATATTCTTAATTCTTATTCCTTGGGGGGCATTTGTTTAAGTTTTATTTCGTGCCTGGTGATTGAAATGAAAAAAAAAATACGAGTGTTTATGTAATTATTATGACGGGACAAAAAAAAATTATTAGCGTCAAAATCGCTCCGGCGAAATATGCTCCGAAGTGGAGATATTTGCTCCAGGTGAAATTCAATAGGTATGCTTTATGTTTACAATAAACAAAAATGCGTATAAATGTCCCCTTTCCAGGTTAATAACATCTCGTGCTTCGTGCTCGCATTATAGATTCAGTGCGATGCGTTATTGGGTTTCATGAATATGTAACTATATTATTACTGGTATATATATATGTATTATTGTCTTTTAGAAACAACATTATTTGTTTATACGTTACGAGAGAGATACATACATATATTCATTTATTAAAATATATTTATATTGTTGCTATTGCACAGAATAGAAAAAAATACAACCGAAGTCTCGTCTTATAGTAACTCACCAGTAGCGTAATGAGCCAACAAAAAAAATGGAGGGGGCCAGACAAGGATGACATTTAGTTTCATTTCCTTTATTATTTTGTTTTTCATTGGTAGGGAGAATGGGGGGGGGGATCCGTGACCCCTAGCACGCCCCTCCCCTATCTGTACGCCAGTGATGATCATGCTTTCGTTTGAAACAAATTTAAAGAAAAAAGGTGCAAGGGTAGATAAGGCCCAAGACGTATTAAAAAATATTGATAAAAATATTAATAATTGTAATGCTGATAAATATACAATAAATCAAGCGGTAACCAATGAAAATTAATAGTGTGAAAGAACAAAACGAGAAAGAGAGAGAGAGAGAGGGGGCGCGAATGTATGGTGTATAAGTTGCTGGAAAGCAGAAGGGCAGGGGCTGATCTAGCCTTCGCCAATAGGAGGGGGGGGGTTATAGCCATATTTTCCCCGATCGGCCGCTCGATGATGATTTTGGTTTCTTTGAAGGGGTAGTCCTAAAGTCACTTCTTAGCTTTATTCTTATAAATCAACATAAATATATAATATCATAATCCTTATTTATATAATGCGAGCGCGAAGCGCGAGCTAAATTTTTAAAGGAAATGTTATGTTTTTTTTTAAATTGGAACATTCTGGTCAATGTTTGTTATCCTAAGAAAGATGTGTATGCAATTAAATAATTACTACTAACGAGAAGCGCGAGCAGAAATGAACTGATGGAAAAGGAACTTGTTAAAGATTGCTTGCAGTTAGCCATGAAGACGTTAAATACTTTAAAAATCATATATAGGGAAAATTTCGAGATTTAGACCTACTGAACGAGACACTCTATTCATGTTTTGTGAATCATGAAAAGGATGAGTAATTGGGGATCTTCCTTACATTAATAATACGAGCGCAAAGCGCAAGCAGAATTTTTTTTAATGTATACATTTTAAAGTGATCGAAAAGATAACCTGTTAAGGATTGCTTGCACTTAGCCATGAAGACGCTACATATTTCAACAATCAAATAATGCGAGCGCGAAGCGCGAGCTGAAACATTTTGAAATTTCTACATAAAGAATGGAAAATTTCAATCAATTTTTGTAATCGTAAACAGGATAGCTATATAACTAACCAATTTAAGCGAGCGCGAAGCGCGGGCGGAAAAATCGAGATGTAGACCTAAAACGGGACACTCTATTCATGTTTTGTAAACCATGAAAAGAATGAGTAATATGGGATCTTCCTAACTTGATAATGCGAGCACAAAGCGCGAGCAGAACATTTTTGATATTGTGATCTGAAACTAGATAATGTTTTAAATAGAATAAACTATTTGATTTTCCGACGTAAAAAAAAGTTAATTTCTGCTCTATATATCAAGCACTTTGTGAATTTGTGAGGTGGATATGGATTGCACTTAATAAAGAGCTGATATGTTCTATTATTACTTTGAGTTTTGACATATATAGGACCGGGACATCCTTAGGACATGTCATCATATGAAAATGATGACTATTTTCCTATTCCTCTTGCTAGGCGCGAGACAAAACAAAAGGGACAATTTAATTTCTAAATTAATATCTTACTCATTAATGCCTAATGACGGCACGAAATCTGATGATATTATGGTCTGAAAACTGGACAGTTCAATTACTTTCGTATTCATAAATAGGATGCATCAGTTAATATATTTTTAACCATGAATGCGAGCGCAAATCGCGAGCCAAATTTTTTGATAAACTGTCATTAAATGGGGATTTTAAGTAGTTTATTTGTATATTCAATATTGAGAAATACATAACTCTCCATTTAAATGCGAGCGCAGCGCTAGCTGATACGTTTTGACAATCAGACCTGAAAAGGGATATTTTGACAACTTTACGGAATACACGAAAATAATAGGTACCTGATATATCAAAATTTGCGAGTGCGCAGCGCGAGTAGAAAATTATTAAAATTCAGACCATAAAACTGACATTTTTACAGAGCACTTTTTAAAAATCAATTTGTAAATCACACAAAACAAAACAAACTACCCCCCGGACAACTACCCCCCGGACAATTACCCCCAATACAAAGGGAGTGCACAGAGTCATACGTCGGCCGTACGTTTGACGTAAGAAGTGCTCAAGGCATTCTCGAGTATCTTGGAATCAAACGTACGCCGTAAGAAAGCTGTAAAATTGAGCTCCATCCATAGGCGGATCCAGGGGGCCGAGGGCCCCCCCCCCCCCCTATCGGCAGAGCAAAAAAATGAAAAAAAAGGGGGAAAGAAAGAAAAAAAGAAGGGGAAAGAAGGGAAAAGAAAGGCGAAAAAATAAGAGGTAAAATAAGAGGAGGGAGACGAGTGAAAAAAAAAGGTCAGGGGATGACTTGGAAAATGATTTAAAAATATATTTCATGTCACTATATTAATTTTTTCGCTCGCGCTTCGCGCTCACATAGCCTGTTCGATGAGATACACATCTTGCTAAATCGGCTGATATGCAGCTTAAAATGTCAAGTTTCGAAGTCAATATACGAAACATATTTCATCTCGGATATCGAGGTTTCATTATTTTTAAATTTACAAACTGATTTTTCAAGTGCTCAGTAAAATGTCCGTTTTATGGTCTAAATATTAATATTTTCAGCTCACGGTGCTCGGTCGCATTATTTGATTTGCATAGACCTACTTCTTTATAAATTCTTACAAACCGTCATTAAAATGCACCTTAAACGAATTGTATACTATATCATGATTGACAATTTGTATAGAAAAAACACTGTATTTGATTATGTCATATTGTTTACAATTTAGTAAATTTGGTACTTAATTTCCTTCTTTAATGTTTAATTGCTTTCACCCAAGAATAATACACACAAAAACGCCTTGTAATTTACAAGGTGTTCTTGTGTGTATTATCTTTGCATAAAGTTTTTTAGCTTACTGTATTAAGTTATAAAGCCACATCTTAATATGGAATGTGCACCAATTGTTTCATAATTCTTAGCTTCTTGTTAGTTGAACTGTTTTAAAATAACTTTTTATAGGTCTACTTGACAGTGTTAGTGTTGATAGTTGCGTTATCGACTTTCAATATTTCTACCTATAAAGGTGTCTTTTTTACGTTTTATCTATTTTCCTGATTTCTTACCTGAAATTAAACCCAAAATTAAACCCCAGTTGGAATCAGAGATACTCAGCATTTGTGATTATTATGACTAATCGTGTTCAATTGTTCTATGAAAACTTAGAATGAGGGCCAGTTTACAAATTTTCTGATGTATATATGCATAGCCAAACGGGAGGTTTCGGGTGCAACCCTAACCCCCCCCCCCCCATTTTTCATGATGCAGAAGGCGCCGCTAAACAAAAACAAAAAAAAAGGAAAAAAAGAAGAAAGTGAGAGAACAGGAGAAAGAGCAATATAAAATAGAAAAAAAAAGTTATTAACGTAAGATAAAGTAGAAAATATTTCGGAAACCTGTGCCACCGACCAAAACTTACAATGGGTCCCGCTTAGTTCTAACATTCCCGACCTTTCGTTTGAGGACGCGCACGCTTATTTACGACGGTAGTTGATTTTGGAAGAGACTTTTTGGGCCCGTCATCATGGTCGTAAAATTCTGTTCTGCAATGCAAATTGTGTGACATGAGATTTCTTTTTCGTTTCGCATCTGCGACGGAAACATTCAATATGCGTTTCGTGTGCAAAATTCTGGTTGCTACTATGGTAACAGCGATAATATCCGATTTAGGACGACTTTCCAAATCCACTTTTGGTTCCTCCCAGAGCTCGAGAAGCCGCCCGGGGGGCCCACTCCCAGTGAATAGTGGATACCAGGCGCGACCATACGTAAAAAGGGAGTGGGTAAGTACGTTACGTATTATAGGCATATGTAGTGTTATAAGGGTGTCAAAGACGATGATTGAAATACTGAAAAACGGGATATATTTCCAATACTTGTAGGGTGTCACAACCAAAATACTTAAGAGATGCATTTTCATAATCTGGAAAAGACTTACTTCCATTGTTTAGGGTGCTTTTCAAAACCCCATGGTCGCGCCTGGTATCCACTCATCAACGGAAGTGTACCCCCCGAGAAATCCCCCATTTCTGCGGAAAGTAAAACATACTGCCCATTACATTGTGTTCTAGAGGCATATCGTTTGTGTATAAGGAGCAGGCAAATGAAGAAACCCCGCAAATTTAGATGTTTTTTCAGACGGTTTATGGCCTATTGCATGCTGTGTATACGTCAACGCATGCGAAAATGGTTCCGGCTGGAGAGGTGATCTGACTCATGGAATCAATTGCCAGTGATCTACCAATAATGTACATTAAATGCAATATCGATTCGATGGACTGTAATGATCTATATCTAAGCCTTAATATGTACTCGATTTGTCTGAAAAACCACTTTCTTATCCATGTCATAATCTACATTTCGCATGTCTCCAGCCAGCTGGAGTCATGGCCATGATACAGGTACAGTCCCGCCGCGAGCTCAGGCAGGCAAATGGCATGGCATGCTGGTATCATAGAGCTATTATAGCTCCATGCTGGAATCGTATGAAAGAGCTTTGCACACGAAAAGCAAGATCTATAGGGCCTGTAACACAAAGCTTAGCAATGATTGTAGAACAGTTTTCTACGTTTGATTGTATTGACCGTAACGTACAATCAATCTGAAAATCGAGTCTATGATTAATCGTTAACTTTTGAGTTACCCGACTCTAATCTCGCGTTGTGGAGGATTGCGAAAGGTGCCTATTGATGCTGGAGAGAAGGGGGGATTTTCTGAAGGTAATTGTCTGGGGGGTAATTGTCCGGGGGGTAGTTGTCCGGAGGGCAGTTGTCCGGGGGGTAGTTGTCCGGGGGGTAATTGTCCGGGGGGTAATTGCCCTCGGGGGGTAGTTGTCCTCGGGGGGTAATTGTCCGGGGGGTAATTGTCCGGAGGGTAATTGTCCTCGGGGGTTAATTGTCCGGGGGGTAATTGTCCTCGGGGGGGGGGTAATTGTCCGGGGGGTAGTTGTCCTAGAACCAAAAATAATATATGAACAAAAATCCAGATTCACAATTCCAATGGGGAGTGTGTCATTCCCCTTCTGCGTTACAATTGGGACCTTTCGCAATCCTCACGCATGACGAAAGAGCTCCGTTTGATAACACTATACCCCTCTTCTCCAAGTACGAAAACCCTACTGCCCCAGGCATGCAATGTAAGTATCAAAACACCTGTTTCTTGACCTCGGTCCGAAGATAACACAACAGCCCGAGTGCGGTCCGGGAAAACATCTCGCCATTTTTTATTCACTTACTTTCCTTATTTCGAGGTTGATTTTCTTTGTTCGAAATTGAAAATGGGCTAGCATTGAATTTCTGAATACAATATGCCTTTGAAAACGTGATTAAATATCGAATACAATAATTTAATTCCGAAGGTCCTTCTACAGGCAGAGAAGACTTACGTAATAGCACAGCTGTTGTTTATCATTTCGTCCTTGGCTCAACGCTCATAATCTGGCCTGTGGGGATTACCTGGCCAAGCGGGTGTTTCATAAAGCTGTTCGTAAGTTAAGAGCGACTGGTGATCATGTCTTGCGGTAAATGGTACAATTGGCGATGATCACCAGTCGTTGTTAAAGTCGCTCTTAACTTACGAACAGCTTTATGAAACGACCCCCAGGGCTTGGAAATGATGTTTTAGATTTTCAAACGCAAAATGGGGTGAAATACCGCAGTTTGCAATCCGAACTGCGGTCCGTTCCCAAACGGGGGTAAGACGTAATGACGGACGCTAATATTAGGGTCCCCTAACACAAAAGTTAACGCTTAATCATACACTTGATTTTTAAGATTGATTGTGCATTATAGTCAATAGAATCAAACGTAGAAAACTGCTCTACAATCAATACTAAGCTTTGTGTTACAGGGGGATTACAGGCCCTACATATCTGCTTTTCGTGTGCAAAATCCTTTTCCGCGACACCCACCATACATGCATGTATATATGTATATTACGACTGAGGGCTGGAGATATTCGAAATGCAGGACCTAAAATAGATTATGACATGGATAAGAAAGTGGTTTTTCAAACAAATTGAGTACATATTGAGTGAGGAAAAACTTACTGAATGAAGGCTTAGATATAGATCATTACAGTCCATCGAATCGATATTACATTTAATGTGGATTATTGGTGGATCACTGGCAATTGATTTCATGGGTCAGATCCACCTCTCCAGCCGAAAATTTCGCACGCGTTGATATGTGCACAGCATATGCAATACGTTTGAACTCGTTTCTTTTGTTTCTTTTGTTTCTTTTGTTTACTCCTTCTACACAAACGATATGCCTCTCGCACACGATGTAATGGGCATTATGTTTTACTTTCCCCAGAAATGGGGGATTAGATTCAAATTCCGGGGGGACAACTTCCATTGATGAGTGGATACCAGGCACGACCATGAGGTTTCGAAAAGTACCCTAAACAAGGGAAGCAATTCTTTTCCAGATTATGAAAATGCATCCCTTAACAAGTATTTGGCTTGTATTTGGCTTGTGAAACCCTACAAGTATTGGATATATATCCCTTTTTTCAGCATTTTAAACATCGTTTTGACACCCTTATTACGTTAGGCCTATACGTAACGTACCTGCCCACTCTGTCCCCTTTTACGCGTGGTCGCTCCTGGTATCCACTAATCAATGGAAGTGGGCCCCCCGGGCGGCCTCTCAAATTCTAGGAGGAGTCAAATGTGGCTTTGGAAAGTCGTCCTCAATCGGATATATCGATGTTACCATAGTAGCAACCAGAATTTTGCACACGAAACGCATATTGAATGTTTCCGTCGCAGATGCGAAACGAAAAAAAAAATTTCATGTCACACAATTTGCATTGAAGGACAGAGTTTTACGACCATGTTGACGGGCCCAAAAAGTCTCTTCCAAAATCAACTACCGTCGTAAATAAGCGTGCGCGTCCTCAAACGAAAGGTCGGGAATTTGTCAAGACAGTAGCGGCGGCAGGGAGAACAATTTGGGTTTTTTAAGCAGAAAGCTGTGATGATAGGGGAGAATGAAATAAATAGATAAAAATAAGAACAAAACAACAACAAAACAATTTGTAAGATGTTCATGCAATTGTATTATCGGAGCACATGACGGCGGAGCAATAGACTGCGGAGCAATTGTCGTGAAGCAAATGTCGTATAATTGGAGCAATTTTCGGCGGAGCAATTATCGGCGGAGCAATTGTCGCGGAGCAATTGTCGTAAAATCGGAGCAGATGTCGGCGGAGCAATTATCGGTGGAGCAACTGTCGGCGGAGCAAATATCGGCGGAGCAGATGTCGACGGAGCAAATATCGGCGGAGCAAGTGTCGACGGAGCAAATATCGGCGGAGCAAGTGTCGACGGAGCAACTGTCGGCGGAGCAACTGTCCGGAGCAATTGTCGGCGGAGCAGTTGTCGTATTTTGCGTAGCAGTTGTCGGCGGAGCAGATGTTGGCGGAGCAATTGTCATGGAACCCTCAAGAGAGACCTATGATTCAGATGAACTGTTTGAAAATTGGCAGTGCCCGAAATGTATTCTCCAAAGTGTATTACCTTTTTGGAATGATCCTGATCTATCTACTGAAGTCGTGTATAACTGTAATAATATTTATGTCGACGCACATGATGATAGGTCAACCGAAACTAATGATTTTGCTCTAAAAGATATTAAAGGTATAAAATTAGCTCATCTTAATGTCAGAAGCATTGTTAATAAAGTTGCTGATTTACAATGTTGGCTGAATAATAACCCTTATGATCTACTAGGAGTGTCAGAAACATGGTTAACAAAAGAACATTCTGATAGCTTGATTTCTGTTAAAGGTTATAAGTTTGAGAGGAAGGATAGATGTACTCATGGAGGTGGAGTGGGATGTTTTATATCTGAAAATTTATCGTATATAAGGAGATTGGATCTTGAATCTGTTGCCTTAGAAATAATTTGGTTGGAGTTGCAACGTAGCAATAGTAGCTCATTAGTTATTGGTATATTGTATAGAAAACCGGATAATCATTTAGATTTTGTTGACAGTCTTGAAGTAATCTTGAGAAATTGTATACAGTTACAAACAACGTCATCCTTCTTGGTGATTTTAACTGTAATATGCAAACCATAAATAATCTTTCTAGAAAAGTTTCCAGTCTCCTTACTACAATGCAAATGACACAGGTTATATCTGAACCCACTAGAATTTCACCACATAGCCAGTCAGTAATCGATTTGGTATGTATTTCTGATGCACTTGTTGACAATATTATTAAGTCAGGAGTGCAGTCAGCTGGACTTAGTGATCACTCTGTGATTTTTACTGCAATTAAAGGGAAACATCAATCCCTTTCTCCGAAAATAACTAAATGTCGTTCATTCAAGTACTTTGACAGTGAGAAATTAAAAGATGATGTAAGGAAAGTTGATTGGCATGAGTTTTATTCCTGTGGGACTGACGTTGAAAAATTGTGGCACTACTTTAAAAACACACTCCTGGACATTTGTGACAGGCATGCCCCCGTGATATCAGTGCGGCAAAAACAAAGAGGGGTACCTTGGATAAATGATGATTTTTTGGTGTTAGCACGCGAAAGGGATTATTATCGAAAGCAATTTAGAAAAACAAGATTAATTTATTGGTGGAATAAATTTCAGTTTTCCCGTAACAGAGCTAATAACTTGATTAAAATTTTGAAAAAGAAGTATTTAAGGACTGCGAAAATGACATAAAAAAGAACTGGAACATTTTATCGAAGCTTATACCTAAGAAAAATAAAACCACGAGTCATGATGTTAAATTAACAATTGATAATGATCAAATACCTAACAATGAAATAGCTCACGTTCTAAACAAAGCCTTTAATGAAGTCGGCTCAAGGTTGCAAGCCGCTTCGGGTAATTTCTCGAAAGATGTATTAAACAATTTACAAACTCTGTTTATTCCAGATTGTGAATTTAAATTTTATGCAATCAAAAAGGAGTATGTTTTGAAAGAACTATTACATATTGATTGTTCGAAAGCGGTCGGAGTAGATGGCATTCACCCTAAGTTTCTTAAGCTGGCAGCAGAGAGTATAGCTGGCCCTTTAACCAATTTATTTAATGCAACTTTACAAACTAGTGTTATTCCAGAAGATTTTAAAACAGCAAGAATTACTCCTGTACATAAGGGAGGATCATTTGATATTGACAATTATAGACCAATTTCTGTGCTTCCAGTCCTGTCCAAAATACTAGAGAGAGCAATACATGATCAATTGTATAAGTACTTAAATGTAAATGATCTACTTGCAAATTGTCAGTCTGGCTTCAGACCGTCTTATTCTACTGCCACTTGTCTAACTGAGATTTCAGACTTTTTGTGTGATAAAATGGACCGAAAACATGTTACTGGTGGTATTTTCTTGGACTTACGCAAAGCTTTTGATGTTATTCCTCACAATTTTATACTTGCAAAACTTAAGTACTATGGTATTACTGGCAATGAATACAACTGGATGGAATCGTATTTAACAGACAGAAGGCAATTTGTAATGATTAACAGTTGTCGCAGTGAATTTTTGAAGATAAAATCAGGTGTCCCACAAGGATCTATACTGGGTCCATTGATATTTTGTATTTTTATTAATGACATGTGTAATTTGAAATTGCATGTACATTCTAAAATGTCTCTTTATGCTGATGATACCGCCATTTTTAATCACGGTGAATCAATTAAGGAGGTACAAAAGTATTTGCAAGATGATTTTGATTCAATAAGTAAATGGCTAGAAAAAGTTGAGGGGTGCTCATTTGTCAGTGAAATTCAGGAACATACAATTAGAAAATGTAAAAAAGATTAAATACTTAGGTGTCATGCTCGATCCGGGCTTGACTTGGTGCGAACATATTACTAATATCGTTTGTAAAATATCTCGGGCAATAGGTTGTGTAAGGCGGATTAAGCACTTACTGTCCTTTGATATTATGAAGAAGCTGTACTTTTCTATGATTTTACCTTACATTGATTACTGTATTACATCTTGGGGAAGCAGTGCAAAAATACATTTAGATAAGATACAAAAACTTCAAAATAAATATGCCAGAATGCTTTTGAAAAAAAGATTATAATACATCACAAATTTCTTTGTTGCAGTCACTGAAGTGGCAATCAGTGGATCAGCGTATAAAATATCAGTATTGTGTTCGTGTATATAAAATAATGAATGATTTAGTTCCAAATTATTTAAAACCTTTAGTATGTAAACGGCCCGTGAAATACAGGACACGGTATTCTTTACGATGCCCCCTTCAGCTTCCCAAAGCTAGAATTGAACATAAAAGAAAATCTTTCGCATATGTCGGACCCAAATTATTTAATGCACTTCCTTCAAATTTACAAGTTTGTACCTCCTTGTTAGTTTTTAAAAAAAGTATGCAAAGCCTTTCATACGAATTGATAAAGAGCGAAATGATATTCCATTGATTTACAATGCTATGTATGTTTAAATTGTCACTTCCCACTCTATATTTTGGTGTTAATTGTTTCTGATGTTAGATATTTTGTATTTTGTATTTTTGATGTTGTTTGTTGTTGTTGTTCATAGTTATCTTGACATGTATTTTAAACTGCAGGGCGCCTTTGTAAAGCAGTTTTAAGAACTGAACAGGCCTACCCTGCAGTATAAAATAAATAAAACAAAATAAATAAATAAATAAATAAATAAATAATCAAGTATGTCTCATAAAGCAAATTCTTCATCATTTGAAATAAGTATTATCACAAAATTGTACAACGATCATTGAGAATTATAAAAATATAAAATGATAATAGTGATAATAATAGTCATTTATATAGCGCCATCTAGAAATATTCTATTCCAAGGCGCACAAGAAAAAGAAAGAATGAGAGAGTTTGGATGAGTGTCAAAGTGTCAATAACTATTGAAGAAAATGTATTTTTTCTCTAATACAGATTGGAATTCATCAGAATCTGAAATAAGAGAGAAAAACAAAAATAACAACAGTTGTTATTTTGTACGCAGATTTGTAGATAAGTTTTTTTCATATTTTATTCATTTAACCAGTCCACACATTGGTCTATATCATACACATGTCAAATTAATTTATTTGATTCATGATAAAACATTAATTATGGATAAAATGCCTTGCTCAAGGGCATAAGTGCCTTGCCGGGAATCGAACCTCCGATCTTCGGATCTCCATTCAAGTGCGGCGCCTTTGACCACTCGGCCAAGGCACACAGTGGGCCAGAATGAGTTGAAAGTGCGCCAAAATTATATTCCGTGTTATACTTTTACTTTAACATGTTGATTAAGGGTAATTTTGGGCGTAGAATCGACTGAACATAGTTTAAAGCCGATATGACGTCACTTTGATACCAAATTTTGATTGGCTATTTAAAACCCATCTGTGAAAAGACAAATTACGCTAAAGAGTGTGGAGTAGGCCTATATAAACTTGATTGACCAGAGTGAATGTTGGTCTATGCTTCTCACATACCTTAAAGTGTGTATGAGATCCTGAAAATAATTTTATGGCATCAAAATGATCATTAGATTTTTAAAAATACGTAAAAATCTGAAAAATATTAACCGTGCTTTTATCAAGCGGTGTAGACTTGGGTAAAACGCAGAGTATATAACATTACAATGTTTTGCTATGAGGAGGGTTTTTGGCTAAAATTATTCTACAAGTAGGCCTAAATTTTATCTCTGGAAGAGGGGCGGGTAGCCCTTATATGCGTTATCAACCATTATTTTGTTTGCATTATGCCCGGAATTCATGTCATTTTCATGGAATGGAAGGGGAATCGTCCTCGCCGTGCAAAAATGAACGGCAATGTACACCCCACACGGTGCGCTGCGATGACTGCGCGGTATTAAAATGACCGTTTTTGAACAGGTTTGGGGGCGTTGTGTCAAGTAAAATCGGCTCTAACATGAAAACGGGCAAAAACGGGCAGCTACACTTGGTATCGACTTAAAGCCTAGACATCTGGCAAAATGATGATGATAGAATTTAAACGGAAATCCACGGAAATCTAAACGTTTTTAATGTAAATGCAAAAAACATTGATTATCCGCCTATTTCGAGGAATAATTATCATATAAACCTCCTGAAATGTGTCTTTTATCTACTTTGAACCCTTTTACACGAAAAAAAAAATATATCAGGATTATGGGCGTGCCATTTCAGATTCCTACATGAAAAACCTCCTGTAAAATGGTTTGTTTTCAACTAAGTTGTCATATACGCGGCATTTCGCAAAACGTCACATTTTACGATTTGAGGTAGGAAATTAACAACTTTTATGCAAATTCCCGAATGAAATATTTTGCTGAAGTATTCTTCAAAGTTTTGTCTTTCAGCTGGGCATGACAAAAATTAAAAATCAGAAATTGCCTAAAATGACTTTTGACGCACTTTTGTCATTTTCACTTTTGGGTCCGTTCGAGGTCTGTACGGGGGGGGGGGGGTTGTAATTTTTTTTGGAGATTCAAGTTCCTAATTTAGAGACATTTTTTTTAAATTTCTCACTGAAAACTGATGGGTAAATAACATTCATAGCCATAAAATTCAATCAAAATATACAGCCTTCTTCTATAAAAGGTCAATAAGAATATTTGATATGAAATTTAATGTTATCTTGATATTTTGAGCACGAACATTTTGGATAATTTTGACGAATTCGTAGTTTATTCTTCCTTAGGCATGTCCAAAATGTAATGCGCGCGGGTGAAATATTAATGTGTGTCCTTTTATAAGAAAATGTATGACGGGATACCAGTGTTTCTACTTTGAAGGGAATTCTAGGTAATCCGGATCATTTTCAGGTAATTTTCAAGAAATGAAAGAAAAAATCCAGAAAATCCCAAAGAAACTACAATCAAACGTAGCAACATTTAATATACATGTAAGGGCCTATTTCTCAAGGATTATTTGCTCAAGATTTTCTGCTCACGTTTCGGGGTTGCATTTTCAAATTTAGTTGCTATTTTTTTAAAGTGCATTCAACAAAAAAAGGTTAAATTACTTCACGCAAATTGAGATTCAGTTTGGGGAAATTTGTTTGGCTCTGTGGAAACACTGAGGGACGCTTCAGACAGATTTTTGTCCTGAAATTTGAAATCCAATCCACTTGCGCTTAATTGAACTTGACAAAGACTTGAAAAGGTTTTGCTATTTGATTGTAGCATAACTTTAATTATTGATTTGTAGATTTAACTTAAAATTCATTGCCTTTGGACTTTTAAATCATTTCGCCATCCCAGCAGAGGATAAGATTAATACATGCAAAAAAAACAATAACAAAATTATCAAGCCCTAATATGGTGTCAAACTTATATAATTTTTTAATAAATATTTTTTTATACCAGTGGATTTTCAAAACATCTGATATAAATAGCTTATGGCAAATGTCGCACTTACGTAAAATCAACACCGGAACATTGTTAATATAAAAACTGTTTAAACATTTTTTTGTATTATTTTAACGACTAACAAATACATGCGATTGAGAAATTAAAGAAATTGAATGAAAATATTGTAAAATTGTAATCGATCATATTTAATCGTTTTTAGGTCTATTATTTCATTACTGACCTAAAACGGAGCTAAAAGTGATATTCACAAATCGAAACCATATAAGCGCAAAGTAAGACAATGTAAGCTTCATGAATTATTTATTAACCGCTTGCCTAAGAAAACTTAATTCAGCCAGCGGATTTAGAAATAGGATTAAAAGGAAAGTAAACTGACCAACTCGTTAAGTGTGTTGTCTTTCATTGACTGTGTGTTATTAATGGACAGTCGTGGAAACATAAATTTTGACATTTACTCTTACGAATAAAGAGGATGAATCAGTATAGAATTTTATTTTCGTGCAGAAATTCATTATTTTGAGAGGAAAGCTGCCAGTTTTCCTAGTTGGTGATATAATCATTGAGATAAGAATTCAATTTTAATACGACACTGCTCAGCATTATGGGTAATAAACCTGGCCTGATATGAGTAGTTAAGGACTTGAGATGGGGCTATTAAGGCTTATGGTTAATATGATCTTTAATGTGCTTCTTTAAACGGCTCGAACGTGACGACTTTCTGATGCAAGGGGGTTGCAATAACAAAATTTGTTTTGTCTCAAAAAGCAAATTCTTCATCATTTGAATCAAGTATTATCACAGAATTGTACAACGATCATTGAAAATGAAAAATGTAAAATGATAATAGTGATAATAATAGTCATTTATATAGCGCCATCTATCTAGAAATATTTTATTCCGAGGCGCACAAGAAAAAGAAAGAATGAGAGAGTTTGGATGAGTGTCAAACTGTCAATAACTAATGAAGAAAATGGAACTTTTCTCGAATACAGATTGGAATTTATCAGAATCTGAAATGATAATAACAATAATAAAAATAATATGTCCATTTATACAGCGGGAATCGAACCTCCGATCCTCTGATATCCATTCAAGTGACGTGACCACTCGGCCAAGGCACCTCAACTAATTAACGTAGATCGATTATTTTTCTAGATTTCAATAATATTAGAGTCGTGTTATAATTTCTTTATCATTTTCTGTTTTTCATTCTCAGTTATAGTTTTACAATGATTATTGTATAATTATGTGGTAAAACTTGTTTCAAATTATTGCAGAATTTCCTTTATGACACTTAGTTTAATGTATACATGATTCGGAAGAAGACGAAATCATGTAATTAAATAATAAAATCCAGATAAACGTTGTCTCTTCTTTTTTAATGTGTAAATCTTGCTTTGCTATTTTGTGTAGCCCATATTGGCTTTCGATTTGTATATACTTTGTCATTTTCATTTTTCGGTCCGTTCGAGGTCTGAGAGTCTTTGTGAGATTCAACTTCCTAATTTAGAAAAAGAAATTTCGTTTTTCAGAAAAACTGATGGAAAAAATAAAATTCAATAAAAATATACAGCATTTCTTCTACAGTGCGTCCCAAAAAAACTATACACTTTTGAAATGGCTGCCAAATAAAAAAATTAGCACTTTGGGGGAAAAGACTTATGAATATGGAAAGCCAATGAAGCCAACTTTAAAATGACACCAACAAGTTCGAAACTATTCATGCTTGAGCGAACACTGCCCTCTGAAACAAAGGGTATGAAAATTAGGGTTGGCTGGAATTAGCCTTCCAATTTCTTTCAGGTTTTTTTGTTTGGTACTTGCAAAGTTGAAGGTTATTTTGTGAATTAAAGATCATTTGTGATCAGTTTATTGTCTATGAAAATCTAATGCATTATTAAATCGAAATTTAATGCATGAATGATCACGAACGGCAATTTTTAGTGCAGCATTTTGTCTTTATCATGTGGATCTCAACAATGTATTCATGAGAGAAGAGGGGGTAATAAATTATGACTTAGGGAGGTGAAGTACGGTGATGGGATAAAGGTCAAAAGAACATTTTAGCAACCCCTCTCTCCATCTCAACCCCCCCCCTCCCCCGCTTCACTCCTCCTGAGAGACTAAGCTCGGCTAGGCTGGGCAGGAATTAGGCTTACATTTTTTTTAGTGGATAGTCCTTTTGAACTTGCAAAGCTAAGGGTGTTAAGCTAAATAAATGAGTGAGATAAGATTTGGTTTCTTAGGCAAATTTCACGAGTTACTAAATTGAAATTTAATGCATGAGTGAACAGGAATTATAATTTAAGCGTAGCACATTCATCTTGTGGACCTCAGAAGTGTGTTCGTGAGAGTATAGTAATTTGATGGTACATATGTTACAAGCAAGAGGGCGAGATATGCTAAGACTTGGTTAAAAGGGCATTCCTCTACTTTTTGTCCTTTTACTAATTAAAAGTCATAATTCTGTACTTTCCCCTTCTCCGCCTCCATTTCCCAGTCCCCCCTCTCTCTCTCTGTCTCACTTCATGGATTGTAGCCTATTCAAAACTTAACTGCAAAGTGACCGATGGCTGATGGTAATTTTTTTATTGAATCATTACCAAGAAATTTAACGATTATGATGATTAATGAAATAATTAATTGAAAAACTGAATGTTTGATTGATCACATTGCACATTGATTGTGTTGATTTATTAATAAATTGTTGATTAAATGATTGATAGAAAAAGTTGATGCCCCAATTCAGAATATATCATTAAATCAACATTCTGCTCTGTACTTCACGCGTACATGACAATAGCCAATCAGTTCTCAACAGGAGGGGAGGGCGGGAAAGAGGGAGGGGCGGGGGCTGAATGTTCTGTTGACCCTTATTCCATCAACCTACTTCTCCCACTTAAGTCCTATCTCACCCCCTATTCTCCCAACTCCCTGAACACATTGCTGAGATCCACATGATAAAGTTGAAATGCTGCCCAAAAAGAGATCCAAATGGTAAAGTTGAAATACTGCCCAAAACATTGAAGTTCAATTTAATGATTTACAAAATTTGCTTAAGCATCCAAAACTGGTCACGGTTGATGATTAATTTACCACTACGCCCTTTACCCATGTTACCTTGCAAGTTTAAAAGGATTTGCGTCTCAAAAACTGACATAAATTGAAATGCCAATTCCAGCCCACCCTAATTTTCATACCCTTTGTTTCATTTGGCAGTGCTCGCTCAAGAATGAATAACTTTCCAACTTTTTGGTGTCATTTGAGAGTTGACTTTATTGGCTTTCCATATATGCAGGTCTTTTTCCCCATAATGCTACATTTTTTTTATTTGGCAGCCATTTCAAAAGTGTATAGTTTATATTGGGACGCACTGTATAGAGCATCAACAAGAATATTTGATATGGAATTGAATGTTCTTGGTATTTTGAGCACGAACATTTTGGACAATTTTGACGAATTCGTAGTGCCTATTCGGCAAAATCGTGATATAGGCCCCGCTCGAGAAAAACTTGTAATCGATTATACTACCTCAATATCTAGGTTGCTAACTTCAGCTCACTATATATACTCGTGATATAGTCCCCGCTGTTGTGTTGAATGGCTTGGAATGTCCGTTTGCGGGGCCTGTTTCACGAGTATAGTACTATAACCGTTATATAGGCCCCGCACTACGGCACTTCAGACACTCCAACACAGTAGCGGGGCCTATATCACGAGTATATATTAAGCTTGCATCCTAAGATAGTCGCGAAACTGGCCCCGTCCAATGCGCTTTTCCCAGCATTCGCACGTGTGTGGGGCTCGGATGACGACTATATAGTAGTATACTCGTTATCGAGGCCCCTTACACTGTTATATAATGGAAAATAACGTGGTCGTGGGGCTTGTTTCCACGGCCGGTGAGAATTATCATGGGCGGCTCGCGATTTTTTTTTCCGTGATGCTAACGCGTCACAGCTGTCAATTCGCAATTTTATAGCGCCTTGAATAAGACCACTACCATACTACGTCAGGGTCGTCAGGTACGCCTAGCCTTCGCGCGATATGCGAATTGCAATACGACCTAATGCATGGATTGCATCCAACTTTTGACTACCGAACGCATACGGTATACATACTGAGTAGGCCTACTGCACTGTATGGAAGTTCTTCGCATGCATGCATGCAAGCGCTATAGTTAGGCTTATATAGGCCTACTTAGTTACTAAGTCCTAAGTTCTATCTTGAGACAGGTATTTACAACGTTCAACAGTACAGCAGTAACGTTAGAGGTCTACCATGTCTGAAAGTGAAACTTGTGGATGTGAGGGTGCATCAATTCCTCAACGGATTCAGGTACCTATAATATGCATGATATGGCTAGGCCTATGTACTAACTTCTATTTCTAAAGTTATACTATACTATTACTAGCCTATAAAAAGTTAGGCCTAACAAGTTAACTGTTAGATCTAACGACGTAGGCCTACCAGAATAGATGTTACTTTAACTGAGACAGAATCTTGGTTTGGACGTGAGGATTTCTTGTGGGCGTTTCTAAGCCTGGCCTGCTAGCCTAGGAACTGTTAGTGTTAAAGAAAAATAAAATAAAAATTATTATAAGTCATGTGGCGAGTCCCTCGGAACTTGCAAACTTAGATTAATTTAAATTAAATTAATGGTCATTCATAATCGATTCAAATTGTTGGAGCAAATTTCATAAATTATCAAATTGAAATTTCATGCATGAGTGAGCGTGAATTAGGCTACAATCTTTAGTGCAGCATTTTAACTTTACGTGGTCGTGGATCTCGGCAGTGTGTTCATTGGAATCAGGAGAATTAACGTTAGGGGTAAGAAACGACTTTCAGTGGGTGAAGTAAGCTGATGGAAAAAGGGTCAACAGAACGTTTAGCCTCCTCCCTCCTTCAGGTCCGTCCCCCTCCTGTTGAGTTTGAGACTGATTGCTATTACATGCACGTATTAAGTCCAGAGTGGACTGTCAATTTGATAATAAATTCTGAATATTAGGTCATCAACTTTCACTTATCCATCATTCAATCAACAATTTGTTAGTAAATCAACTCAATCAATGTTATCAATCAAAAATTCACCTTTTTTCAATAAATCATTTCATAATCACCATAATTAGTCAAGTTCTTAATAATCATTCCATGGAAAAGAAAGACCCATCAACCATACATCACGACGCATTTAAGTTTTTAATACCATCCAGGAGAATAAAGGGGGCGGGGGTGAGTACATGACATGTAATTTGTATTAGAGAGAACACAAAGAAGAATGCCCATTTTACCCAGTCTTACCCTATCTCACCCCCTTGCAGGTAAGAGGTACAATCACATTACTCTGACTCTCACAAGCACACTTGCTAAGATCCACTAAACTAAAAATGCTACACTAAAATTACAATTCCTGTTTACTCGTGTATTACATTTCAATTATGTAACTCATGAAATTTGCGTAAGAAACCAAAACTGATCTCAATTCATCAGTAATTTAGCATGACACCCTACCCTTAACTTTGCAAGTTCCAAAGGACTCACCTCTAAAAAAAAAAACCTGGAAGGCTCATTCCTGCTCCCCCTATCAAAGGGTAGTCTCTCAGGAGGGGTGAAAGGGGTAGAGAGAGAGGGAGGGGGGGGGGAGTTAAGTGATCTGTTGACCCTAAGTTATCCCATCAACCTACATGTATAATAAGGTAAGAGCACTAGTATTCAACCCGTTTGGAGAGTTTGCTCAAATATATAGAAATATAGAATTTACCTGAATTTCAGACCCGTCTTATTTCCAAGAGCAAATGCTGGTTATTCTTTTTCCGTTATTTTTTTTTCAACCAGTTGACTGTGTGCGCGGGCGACCGAATTTTACGGCGACGGTTTTTGGTACTAGTATTCAACCCGTCGATACTAGTATTCAACCTAGCGATGAAAGATGGCCCTGTCTCTCAATCTGCCCTTGTCCCATCCGACTATGGACTAGACATTTGAGATGAGACCAAACAGGGAATTCATCAAAGCCAGAGACTTACATAGATCTAGATCTAATTTAGCAATCTAAACACTTTTGCGATTTGCTATCAATCCTCACTAGGTTGAATACTAGTGCTATTCAGTGCAAAAGGCCATCGCCGCATAATTCGATCCTCCGCGCATACAGTCGACAGATTGATAAAGAAAATACCGACAACAGATTACCCTGGAAATAACAAAGGTATGAAATTAAGATAAATTCCCTATTTCTAAATATTTTGAGGAATATGTCAAAATCTTTGAATTATGCCAGGTTGAATACTGGTACCCATACCGTACTTCCCCCACCTAAGTCCTATCCCTTCCATGATCACATTGCTGAGATCCATGTGAAAAAGTTGAAAATTGTATTTCATGTTCTCTCATACATTAATTTCAATTTAATTATTCTCGAAATTTGCTCTAAAAACCTAATGCTTGATCATTGATTTATCAAAACACCCTCAACTTTGCAAGTTCCAAGGGACTCGCATCTCAAAAACTGAAAGAAATTGGAAGTCAAATACCTGCCCAGCCGTATTTTCTTACCCTTTGTTTAAGTGGGTAGTGCTCTCTCAGGCATGAATAGTTTTCCAACTTTTTGGTGTCATCTGAAAATTGACTTTATTGGCTTTCCATATATATAGGTATTTTCCCCCATAGTGACATATTTTTTGTTTGGTAGCCATTTCAAAAGTGTATAGTTTTTTTTGAGACGCACTGTAGATCCAAGTTAGATATATAGACCTAGCTAGAGACTATACATCTGCCTACTACCTAGTCACTTCAGACAAATAAATTGAAGGATTTAAAGTTGAACAATTTTGTTATAGTCATGCATGGTCAGTTAATAATAATACGCCACTGAGCTGGGAATTCTATGGCAGTTTTCTTCCAGTGGAAAGTCCATGCAGAAAAAATGAAAATATATCTTGAGAAGCTCAAGTCAAGCCCAGTCGAGGTGGCATTTCCAAAAAGAGTCTAAAACTTCAACTAAGCAAAATTGAAAATATCTAATCGAAGAATTATATTGGAATGATTACTAGATCTATTTATTTTGAGGTAGGTTTAAAGCTAGTTTCACTATTGAGAAGTTTCCTCAGCAACCAAGAGGGCATCAGACAGCCATTTTTCAGTACAGCCTGAATGCCTGATGTTGGTTTGCAGCTGTATGTGCAATTTTGTATTTGTAAATTATCAAAAATTTATAAAGTAAAGATCTGGATATAAACATATAGTCGGACTCAGATCTACTTCACTCCTTTTTCCCAGTAATTCTGGATTTCCATTTTGTATGATTGCTTCTACAACTTTTTACAAGAGAGGGAAATATTAAATCAATGTGCATGATTAAAACTGAAAAAGTTTTAATTTTTAAACCTGTTTTTTCTTTTTTTTTTTACATTAGAATATTCTACCTGAGGGATATGCGCATCACATACATGTATGCCACATCGATTCATCTCAGATTGAAACAGAGGTTAATTTCACTGCCACATTGTGGCTCACTTTGTGCAGTGAAGAGGAATTCCTGGAGTGGAAAGGGAAATTTGAAACTAGTTCATGCACCACATGGAGAGTACGATGTGTCCCAAAGTGTTCCGGACTAAAAGTAGTGTTCAAGGTATTGTACCAAATAATGTTTTTGTAATTTCTTGTTTTGAAGTGATTGACTGTTGATGCTAACTTAAAATTCATGCCTTAGTTCATGTCAGTAATGATCATGACACGTGTAAGATACATTTAAACTGACCACATGATATTAATTTCCGCTATGTTTCTTCAAACCCTCATTCATATATTTCTTTTATTTCTGCCTTCTTAAAACTAGGGAAAACTTTCCCTATATTTACATCTTCATTTTCTATATTGTGTGTGTCGGGGATGGATGTGTGTGTGTCCGTGTTTTCTTTTTTCATTCTGGTGGGGGGGTTACAATGTAAACTATTATTGCTTTGTGTTTCAGGAAACGAACCCATACCCAATCAAAATATATTTCATCCTAATTAATGACATGTATTAATCTAGCTATTCTCTGCCCCCCCCCCCCCCCCACACACAGGCACGCATATTACAGAGGTGCCAACTAGTACGGTACTGATTTTCAGTATTTAGTACTGAATAATGAGAATACTGATGGTATCTTGCAAAATACTGATTTCTAGGTTTCAGTTTTATGTGTTCTATGGTATTTCTTCGGAAATACTGATTTCCTCACCAAAATACTAACCTTTTTACTTTTAAAATACTGAATGTTCTTGTTCAAGTTGGCAGCTCTGATATTACATGCAAATAAACATTCTCAAATGGAAAGTGACAGGAAGGTAGATTCTATTGACCCCGTGAGTTTGTATGTTGATGGCACGATGGACACGTATGTGGTTTGAATTGTGCTAGAATCAAGGCCTGCAGTCCTCAAAATATAAAATTATAAAATTAGAGCAAAATTACTATGCTGCAGTTAAAGCGGAATCTAACCCAAATAAAAACTTGCTTTTAGAGGAAAAAGGAAAATCAGACAAGTTGATAGGTGTTAGTTTGAACATTATTGGACAAACAGAAGTTTATGAATTTTTAAAAGCTGTGAATATTGGTGATCACTATATTTACAGAGATTTCAAATTGGCAACAAATGTGATGTCAAAGTGATGTAAGGCAATGACTACTTTTCCATGTACTCCAATACATGACTAAAATTACTTTTTTTTCAAGTGTTTTACTTTAAATTAATTGTATTTTTCTTTCATGAGGACATAAAGCAAAATGCTACCTAGGCTATATTTAGATTACAGCCCCAGGGGAATGGGTACTTTGGAGAAAATCACAAATCCATGATAATAAAGTACATGACCTATGGGAAAGTTGTCCTTGCCTCTTGTCATAATTTACTTACCCAGTTGCCAAATATTAATGCCCTGAAATAATTAAATGAAAATTTAGATTGCATCCCCCCCCCCAGTGATCTGATTTTTCATCAATATTTAAGATCGATATTTGAATATTGATGAAACAATTAACCCCCTGTTTACTCTTTTGGGATCACACGATCGATTGGATTTGATTAATTTTTTGTTGAAAACCCCCCTTTTTTTGCTTGCCAATTTTGTTTCCTGCATCCCCCCTAAATTGACGTGGCCCCCCCTGAAATGTTTTTTTGGGGGGCCTGTCAAATTTTTTCCCTGTGTCCCAAGGGCCGCAGAAGCTAGGCACTATGGGGGTTTTCTGCCCCCCCCCCCACTTTTTTCCAAAACCGTATTATACAGAATTGTAAAAATTACCATATGATTGTGATTTTTTGCATGGTCAGCCCCCCCCCCCCCCCCACTTTGAAAACCGCTCCGTGGCCCCTGTGTCCATCCAAAAAATTCAGGTGCCCCCCCCCCCCGAATTTTTTCGCTTCCGCCGCCAATGCACTGGGGGCAGGGATACGTCCCTTGCATGGGTTGTGACACGTCAGGGGGGCAATCTGCCCCCCCCCCATAGGTACGCTAGTGCAGCTGTGAATATATACATAGGCCCACAAAGGCGGGAATTCCATAGTACTATAATATGCCAATATGCAAGATCGACTCGTGCACACTAATGCATGCAGCGATCATCGAGGTGAGCTAAAGTCCACGCGCATGCGTACTGCCTACCTATATCGACAACGGCCTGCAATCAAGTCGCTCTGCGGAATAAAATTAGCCGATGTGACGCGTTAACATCACGGAAAAAAAAATCGCGCCCCGCTACTGTGGTGGAGTGTCTGAAGTGCCGTAGTGCGGGGCCTATATAACGGTTATAGTACTATACTCGTGAAACAGGCCCCGCAAACGGACATTCATAGCCATTCAACACAGCAGCGGGGCCTATATCACGAGTATATATAGTGAGCTGAAGTTAGCAACCTAGATATTGAGGTATGATCGATTACAATTTTTTTCTCGAGCGGGGCCTATATCACGAGTATGCCATTATTCGAGAAATGAAAAAAAATCCAGAAAATCCCAATGAAAATCCCAATTAAACGTAGCAACAATCAATATTCATGTTAGGGCATGTTAGGGCCTATTTCTCAAGAATTACTTGCCTCTTACTTAGCTCAAAATTTTCTGCTCGCATTCCAGGGTTGCTTTTGGCAATTCTGTTGCTATTTTTAAAAAGGGCTTTCAACAAAAAAGGTTAAATTATTTCAGGCAAATTGAGATTCAGTTTGGGGAAATTTGTTTTAACTCTGTGGAAATACTGCGGTACGCACTCCAATCCACGTGCGCTTAATTGAACTTGACGAAGCCTTAATTGAACTTGACGAAGACTTCATTCAATTTTGTTAATTGATTGTGGCATAACTTTGATTATTGAATGGTAGATCTAACTCTCTATCAATTGCCTATGGGCTTTGAAATCATTTCGCCACCCCAGCTAAAGATCAGAGTAGATCGTACAAAAAGATGCATTTTACAATTTTGAACTATATTTCAAAATACGTCAAATATATATATATATTTAATAATTTTTTTAAATCAGTGGATTTTTAGTACATACAATATGAATGACTTACGGCAAATTCTTATTTACCTGACATTGACAACAAAAACATTGCTTATTAAATAATTGTTTGAATATCTTTTTAATTATTTTAACGACTAATATATGCGATTGAGGAATTATAAAAAATTGAATGATAATTTTGTAGATTTGTAATCGATCATGTTAAAAAATAAATTAAATGGTCTTAATCATTACAGCCCTAAAACGGAGTTAAAAGTGATATTCCGGGGGGGGGGCACTTCCATTGACGAGTGGATACCATGCGCGACCATGGGGTCTCAAAAAGTACCCTAAACACATATTTCCCATATTCTGAAAATGCACCCCTTAACAAGTATTGGCATGTAAAACCCTACCCTTAACAAGTATTGGAAACAAAACGATACTCTTGGCAAGTATTCCCTGAATTGAACCCCTAAGTACAGCGATATTTCAATTGTTAAGTCACAGACGTCGGTCGTAGGTTTTACCTTTACCTATTGGGTTTAGTACAGCCCCGCCTCCCACACCTCGCGCAAATCCTACACTAAGCACGTAATGTTGAATCTTCGGGCAAAAAGTACATCCTTTATAAAATATTTTAGTCTTAATTTTTTATACCCTCGCAAATTTGACCCTAAACACGTACCTTTCCTAGCGAAAATAGATACCTTTTTCATTATTTTAGTGTTTTGACACCCTTATTACGTTACGTACGTAACGTACCCTATCTTGAAAAAGACATCCTTTTTTACATGTTTTTTTTTGGTCGCGCAAGGTATCCACTCTTCAATGTAAGTGCCCCCGCCCGCGCGTTTCCGTTTTACAAATGGCGAAGGCATTTTCCGCAAAAATAGCCACAAAGCGACTAGTGAAGAGTCTACACACGTCGCTGGTTGCAGCTTGCGACACACCAGGGCACATGAGAGTAATTCACCCGCGCGCAAAGCATGTCGGACAGGCGTAAGTAAAGATCACATGACTTTATTGATTAAAGTAATTCATTAAAAATGGACAAAATGTTTGTATATCAAAATATAAATGATAGAAACAATGTCATGTTCATACTCTTTCATAATTAAGGCCTTTGGGGAGGCTAGACTGCATTTTTGTATTTCATTTTAATTATTATTACCCACAATGCAGTTCGGGGTTTTCTGGCGATGAACTGGCCGAAATTATGATAAGTCTTATTTCAGGCCACTTAACTTTTGATTGAGCCGGGCAAGTACCCAATTAACATATCAGGTCTTAATGTACAGTTAATTGTGACTAATGTCAAAGAATTAAAGCAAAATCTATCGAGGGATTGATTTTTGATGATTTTTTGATGAGCTATGATTTAACACGGGGGTCTGTAATACTCATGTGTTCCCACCACCGCATGCAATCAGCACAGTTACTGATCAGAGCACAGAGTTCCTCGGCATTTCATGTACAGAAATCCGAACATGCTTTTGCAGTTACGTTTTTTTATGAAAGTTAATGACAGACAAAATAAAAATAAACAGATACCTTTAACAGAAAGACAAATTGAAGTTTGATGGATTGATACACATAGATACCGAAAGATATATAGAAGACTGATAAATAGATAGAGACATAGATATATAGAAATAGAGAGAGAGAGAGAGAAAGACATATAGAGAGATGGATAAATATAGATAGATGGGGGAGAGAACTTGAGAGAGGGGGAGAGAGATGTTATAGATAGATAGATAGATAGATAGATAGATAGATAGATAGATAGATAGATAGATGGACGGATAAAGATAGAGAGAGAAAAGACAGATGGATAGATAGATAGAGAGAGAGGGCCCAAGAGTGAGAGAGAGATAATTTGAGAGATAGATAGATGTTAGATAGATAGATAAAGAATGAGAGAGACATAGAAGAGAGACAAATTAAAAGAAAAATAGTTAGATAGATAATGTACTTACATAAATAGATAGATAAATAGATAGATATATAGATAGATAGAGGGGGAGAGAGAGAGAGATAGAGAATTTGAGAGATAGGTAGATGAATAGATAGATAGATAGATAAAGAGGGAGAGAGACAGAGAAGATAGACAATTAAATTAACAGATAGATAGATACTGTAGTTACATAGATAAATAGAAGATAGATAGATAGATGGGGAGAGAACTTGAGAGATGGAGAGATGTTAAAGATAGAAAGATATATATATGGACGGAAAAAGAGAAAGAGAGAAAAAAAGACAGACATATGGATAGATAGATAGCTAGAGGGGGAGAGAGAAAAAGATAGATAGATATAAGATAAAGAATGAGAGAGACAGAGAAGATAGACAAATTAACAGATGGATAGATACTGTAGTTACATAGATAGATAGATAGAGGGAGGGAGATAGATAGATAGATAGACAAAGAATGAGAGAGACAGAGAAAAAAAGACTCAGATTGATAGATAGAGAGATAGATACTGTAGTTACATAGATAGATAAATAGATAGAAGATAGATAGATGGGGAGAGAACTTGAGAGATGGAGAGATATGTTATAGATAAATAGATATATGGACGGAAAAAAGAGAAAGAGAGAAAGAGAGGAGAGAACAAAAGACAGACAGATGGATAGATAGATAGAGGGGGAGAGATAATTTGAGAGATATATCTTCGGTGCGGACTTTTGGATCGCGCGCCCAGCTGATTATGTAAACAAACGTAGACGTAGACTCTTCACTAGCCGCTTTGTGGCTATTTTTCCGGAAAATGCCTTCGCCAGGGTGTAAAATGGAAACGCGCCCCCCGCGCCGCCCCCCGGATAAAATTCACAAATCGAAACTATATAAGCGCAAAGTAAAACAATGTAAGCTTCGTGAATTATTTATTAACTGCTTGCTTAAGAAAACTTAATTCAGCTAGCGGATTTAAAAATAGGATTAAAAGGAAAGTAAACTGACCAACTCGATAATTGTGTTGTCTTTCATTGACTGTGTGTTATTAATGAACAGTCGTGGAAACATACATTTTGACATTTAATCTTTAATAGGAATAAAGAGGATGAATCAGTATAGAATTTTATTTTCGTACAGAAATTCATTATTTTGAGAGGAATGGTGCCAGTTTTCCTACTTGGTGATATAATCATTGAGATAAGAATTCAATTTTAAGACGACACTGCTCAGTATTATGGGTAATAAACCTGGCCTGATATGAGTAGTTGAGGACTTGAGATGGGGCTATTAAGGCTTATGGTTACTATGATCTTTAATGTGCTTCAGAATTATGTATTATGGGTAATAAACCTGGCCTGATATGAGTAGTTGAGAACTTGAGATGGGGCTATTAAGGCTTATGGTTAATATGATCTTTAATGTGCTTCAGAATGATGTATTATGGGTAATAAACCTGGCCTGATATAAGTAGTTGAGGACTTGAGATGGGGCTATTAAGGCTTATGGTTAATATGATCTTTAATGTGCTTCAGAATGATGTATTATGGGTAATAAACCTGGCCTGATATGAGTAGTTGAGAACTTGAGATGGGGCTATTAAGGCTTATGGTTAATATGATCTTTAATGTGCTTCTTTAAACGGCTCGAACGTGACGACTTTCTGATTCAAGGGGGTTGCAATAACAAAATGTGTTTTAATTGTTTGTTTTCTAACGTTTTTTTACTATCTTCTCTCTAATCAAGTATGTCTCATAAAGCAAATTCTTCATCATTTGAATCAAGTATTATCACAAAATTGTACAACGATCATTGAAAATGAAAAATATAAAATGATAATAGTGATAATAATAGTCATTTATATAGCACCATCTATCTAGAAATATTTTATTCCGAGGCGCACAAGAAAAAGAAAGAATGAGAGAGTTTGGATAAGTGTCAAAGTGTCAATAACTAATAAAGAAAATTGAACTTTTCTCTGATACAGATTGGAATTTTTTAGAATCTGAAATGATAAGAGAGGAAAAACAAAGATAACAGGTGGTATTTTGTGCGCAGATTCGTAGATAAATTTTTTTTTTTTCTGAACAAGTCCACATGTTGGTCAATATCATGCATATAGCATATTAGTTTATTTGATTCGCGATAAAAGAGAAAATGTGGATTAAACGCCTTGCTCAAGGGCTTAAGTGCTGTGCCGGGAATCGAACCTCTGATCCTCGGATCTCCATTCAAGTGACGTGACCACTCGGCCAAGGCACCTAAACTAATTAACGTAGATCGATTATCTTTCTAGATTTCAATAATATTAGAGTCGTGTTATAATTTCTTTATCATTATATGTTTTTCATTCTCAGTTATAGTTTTACAATAATTATTGTATAATTATGTGGTAAAACTTGTTTCAAATTATTGCAGAATTTGCTTTAATGACACTTATTTTAATGTATACATGATTCGGAAGAAGACGAAATCATGTAATAAAATAATAAAATCCAGATTAACGTTGTCTCTTCTTTTTTTAATGTATAAATCTTGCTTTGCTATTTTGTGTAGCCCATATAGGCCTTTCGATTTGTATATGCTTTGTCATTTTCACTTTTCGGTCCGTTCGAGGTCTGTAAGTCTTTTTGAGATTCAACTTCCTAATTTAGAAAAAGAAATTTTGTTTTTCAGAAAAACTGATGGAAAAAATAAAATTCAATAAAAATATACAGCATTTCTTCTATAGAGCATCAACAAGAATTTTTGATATGGAATTGAATGTTTTCTTGGTATTTTGAGCACGAACATTTTGGATAATTTTGACGAATTCGTAGTTTATTCTTCTTTTAAGCATGTCCAAAATGTATTGCACGCGGGTTAAATATTCACGTGTGTCCTTTTATAAAAAAAAAACATGTATGACGGGATACCAGTGTTTCTACTTTGAACGGAATTCTGGGTAATCCGGATCATTTTCAGGTAATTTTCGAGAAATTTAAAGAAATCCAGAAAATCCCAATTAAACGTAGCAACAATCAATATTCATGTTAGGGCCTATTTCTCAAGAATTGCTTGCCTCTTACTTAGCTCTAAATTTTCTGCTCGCATTCCAGGGTTGCATTTGGCAATTTTGTTGCTATTTTTAAAAAGTGCTTTCAACAAAACAGGTTAAATTATTTCAGGCAAATTGAGATTCAGTTTTGGGAAATTTGTTTTGGCTCTGTGAAAATACTGCGGTACGCACTCCAATCCACGTGCGCTTAATTGAACTTGACAAAGCGCTTAATTGAACTTTACAAAGACTTCTTTCAAATTTGTTAGTTGATTGTGGCTTGTCTTTGATTATTGAATTGTAGATCTAACTCCATATCCATTGCCTATGGGCTTTGAAATCGTTTCGCCACCCCAGCTAAAGATCAGAGTAGGTCGTGCAAAAAAGAATCTTTTGTATTTTAAAACAACTTAGAAGTCTATAATATGAGCCTTCAAAATTAGATATTATCTAATAAATATTTTTTTTATATCAGTGGATTTTCAATACATCTGATAGAAATTGCTTACGGCAAATGTCACACTTATGTAATATTAACAACGGAAACAATGCTAATTAAAATAATTGTTTAAATATCTTTTTACATTATTTGAACGACTAGGTAATACATGCGTTTGAGAAATTAAAGAAACTGAATATTTTCGTAAAATTAGAATCGATTATATTTAATTGTTTTAGGTCTATTTCTGTCATTACAAACCTAAGATGGAGCTAAAAGGGGCTAAAAGTGATATTCACAAATCGAAACCATATATTAAGCGCAAAGCAAAACAATGTAAGCTTCATGAATTATTTATTAATGTCTAAGAAAACTTAATTTAATTAGCGGATTTAGAAATAGGATATGAAATAAACTCCACCCCAACAAAAACTTGATTTGAATAAAAAGAGAAAAATTCAACAAGCATAACACTGAAATTTTCATCAAAATCGGATGTAAAATAAGAAAGTTATGACATTTTAAAGTTTCGCTTCATTTCACAAAACAGTTATATGCACATCTCGGTCGGTATGCAAATGAGGGAACTGATGACATCACTCACTCACTATTTCTTTTGTATTTTATTATATGAAATATGAAATATTTTGATTTTCTCGTCATTGTCATGTGGAATGAAGTTTCATTCCTCCCTGAACAAGTGGAATTCCATTATTTTAACATATTGTGCTTCAGGCAAGGATGTCCTAATCATCAAATTCATAAAAAATTGAAATATTGTATAATTCAAACAATAAAAAACAAAACAAATAGTGAGTGAATGACATCATCGACTCTCTCATTTGGATGCAACTGGCTCGTTCATATAACTATTTTGTTAAAAATAAGCGAAACTTTGAAATGTCATAACTTTCTTATTTTACATCCGATTTTGATGAAATTTTCAGCATTGTGCTTGTCTGATTTTTCTCTATTGATTCAAATCAACATTTTTCTGAGGTGGACTTGACCTTTAATTGTGTTGTCTTTCATTGACTATGTGTCATTAATGAATGGTGAGGTTGGGACGAGGTGAGTTAACCCATGGACCTATGAAGAGATGGACTATCAACGCGAGCAATTCTTTGGTCCAATGATAGTCACCGTCGCCTGGTTATGCACATCTTAATGAGAACAGGTGTTGTAACAATAGCAATTACCATGACTACCAAGACGTATCTGATCACCCAAAGACGGAACAGTTTCCCGGTCTTGTTTTTGTTGGCTGATACCCTGTTTCAGCATGTGCCTTTCAGTCAACATGCTTCATATTTGGAGCAGCAAACTTGAAAAGCAGACGATCTTTATGATATAAAATATGATATTATTCGATCCGCTAACTACCGCTCACACATAAGGACCTCACGAACATTGAGAGATACACGATCTATAAATGTTATGTACCACGTATATCTGGGATGTTATGGAGAAACTTGGGAAAATTACATTTTAAATGGTAAATAATCAATCACAATATTGCCTCTACATTACAATATGAAGACATTTCCCCAAATAAAACACATGGAACTAAGATTACCAAATGTAAAAAAGAACTGCACATCGATTTTCCATAATTTAAGTGATTTGTTGTCTATTGCGCATATAATTTGTGAAATATAAATGTCCAGTCACGAACTGCTTCCGTCCCTTTTCACGGTGACGATCATTGAACCAAAGAAGACTAGTATGAAGAGAATGTTATTCAGAGGACAATTACACTTTTTTACAGTCACCTGTTAGTGAATTCATTAAGTAAGCGATGAATGTCCATCTCTTCATAGGTCCATGGTTAACCGAAGTCAGTACTTGTGAGATTTGGATACGCACTGTGTTTGATTGAGACCGAGTAAGATGTCTGAGGCTGGGTTCAATGTTATGGATGAATTTTTTTCGGTTAACTTGCTTAGGAGCCATAGCAAAATTAAGTCCCAATGAAAGGAGTGGAGCGTTGTGGCCCAGTGGATAAGTCTTCTGACTTAAAAACAGAGGGTCGTGGGTTCGAATCCCAGCCATGGCTTAATTTCCTTCAGCAAGAAATTTATCCAAATTGTGCTGCACTAGACCCATGTGAGGTGAATGGGTACCCGGCAGGATTAATTCCTTGAATGCATGAGCGCTGAAAGGCAGCTCGAGCTAAAGCCGGGGTAATAATAATGATAACAACGCGCCTCGGAATAGAATATTTCTAGATAGATGGCGCCATATAAATGCCTATTATTATTATTATTAAAGGACCTGATGTTCATTCTCAGACAACTGAGGTTGACAACAGTTTTGCTAGGATGCAAGTTGTTACAAAGGCTAACAAGAATATTGGATATAGAAATTAATATTATTTTAATATTTTAATGCATGAACATTTTGTATAATTTTGACGAATTCATTGTTTAAAGGTAAAATACTTTATTTGCAACAAACAATATTATTTTATTAGTGGTCTGCCGAGCAAACCTTTTTTCTTTAGATTTTTCCTTTTAGATTTGTCTTTTTAAATCGACCGCATGAGGTCAGCGCACTTGCCGAAAGCTGGAAAACGTGAATGTTTTTCTTGGACGATATGTCAAAATAACCCATAAATTACCCCAAACTGAAGCAGTTAGATTGCCGAACAAGAAGTAAGTTTGCATAATTAATGTTCATTGTATCTGTATATGTCTTAGAAAGAATGATATTTTGTTTAGTTAATGCAAAAAATGGAAATTATTTTTGGTTCATTTCATAGAAAGTCAAGGTAATTTAGCGTAAGCATGCTTACATGTCAATGAAAGTAATTCGGGCAGATTATGCTAGCGTAAAGACGTAGAGGGCGTAAGAGATGTAAACAAACCGTATTTGATGAATGGATGATAATTTATTACAAATTCTGAGAATGAAGTTTAGATAAAGAAGTTTTATGACCTATCAGGAGAAACTAACGTTTAACTTAAACACTTTTGCATTAATTCATAAACCATAATGGTGGTGATGTAGCTGACAGTTTATTTAATATGTGCAAAGCACGAGTGTGATTTTAGTTGTAGCTTATCAGCTCTCATAGGATTTGATAAAAACAAAACCATTTAGGACTATTGACATGTTTGAGATTGGATTAGATAAGACTTTGAGAGCAAATGATATAAGGCGATACTTTACATTACACAAGCCCTATTTTACTGCTTATCAGACTCATGAATAATTATACGAGTCAGCAGAGGTACTGAATTGTTTTGAAGAATGTTTACATTTAATATTCAGATGAAAGATATTTCTTTAAGAGAGTTTCGGTACACAAATAATTAGTCAAAGAAGACTTGATTTTAGTTTGAACAAATTTATTTCTAAATGACAATATAGCAAGGAGTTATGATAATGTGTTACTTATAAACATAATCCAGTTTAAATACATAAAATAGCTGTCATAAAGATCAAGGCATGGCTTCTTAACGATAATTAGATTCAGTTAATCGAACCGTATGACAAAAGAGTCAAATTATGGTTTTTGACAAATTAAGTGTATTTTGCACTTGCAGCATACTTATGATGTTTTTTCATTTCTTTTTCTGATTATGCAGATTGAATAAAATCTACCTATACAATTATCGGTACTTCTAACTTCTGAGCTTAAAAGTCCCCTTTCTCCGGTGATCCACAAAATTCAATTTCTTGTTGGGGAGACGGATCAGAAGCTGTAACGTCTTTATCTGGGATCTGGAGTGAAGGAGATATGGATGAATCTACTGCAAAAGAGGCTCCTGTGTCCAAGGCTGATCTTCTGAAGAGTCAACGCCACCAACGCCGAGGTGCGAAGGGCAAGCTTACAAGAATAGGACATGCCTTGAAGAGCCTGATAGAAGAAAGACGACCTATTTCAGAGGTGCAGGAAATCTATGAAAGGTATCTTCTTGCTTATGAAGAATTACAGAATAAGCATGAATCATTTTCAGAGCTTATTGAAGATGACGATGAATACGACATGGAAGAACGATGGATGGATGAATGTCAGCAGTCTTTCCTTAGCCATCAGATTTCTTTCAAAGATTACTGTAAGGGAGAAACAGAGAAGAACGGTTCAACACAGAAACTACGAAAACAGATGACGAATGAACAGCCAAGTGATGATAATTCAGAAGCTAGTTCTGATGAAACAGCATCAAACGCACAGCAAGATGAAAGTCATACCCAGAGTCTGCATAAAAGAAATGTACAGAAGAGAATGGGATCCATGTTCAAAATGGAAAAGCCAAAGATGCCCACATTTAACGGAAATGTGCGAGATTATTGCATATTCAAAGCTGACTTTCAACATGCTCTGGGAGAAGTTTATGATGAAAGAGATGCTCTGATGATCTTGCGATCATGTCTGCAAGGTAAACCCCTACAGATGATTCAAGGAATTGGACGAGACTTCAAAGCAGCTTGGGAGCAGTTAGATATGGTATATGGAGACCCAAGGTTAGTTACAGACGCAATTATTCATGACATCACCAAATTTCGCTCCTTGAAACCAGGTGAGGATGATCGCTTCTGTGAATTTGTGAACATAGTACGCAGAAGTTACAATGTGCTCAAAGAAATTGGGAAGGAGAACGACATGAATAATAGTCACATGCTGGCTATCATGGAGAAGAAACTCACCCCTGAAGATAGAAAGATCTGGTTTAGGAATCAAGAATTGGGTGAAGCTTCTGCAACATTTGAGAAATTTCTTCAATTCCTCACCCTAGAGTTGAAGGCAAGGATGAGATCAGCAGCTCCGGTAAGAGGTGAAGTAAAAACAAGCATCAACTTTGTGACCAAGAAGTCCAGCCCAAGTACCAATAACCAGGAAAGGAAGTTCGAAAGATCCTGGCTCTGTAGAGATGATTCCCACTGGACTGACCAATGCAAGTCATTTCTGTCCAAGTCGTTCAAGGAGAGAATGCAGCTTGTCAAGGAAAATAAGGCATGCTTTGCTTGTCTGAAGAAGGCTACCAATGGTCACAGAATGTCTACTTGCAAAAGACGACGGCGCTGTACCGAGAGCGTGAATGGAGAACAGTGCAAGTACTACCATCATCCTCTTCTACACAATTCATCAGATGTTAGAGAAGTTGGTGTAGCCTGTGTTGGTGCAAAGGAAGCTCTCCTACCAGTGGTGACAGTGGAAGTGGCTGAAAAGAAAACCTGGAAAAAGTGAAATATGTTACTAGACTGTGGAGCCCAATTGTCAATAATAAAACAGTCACTTGCAGACAAGTTAAAGTTAAAAGGCAAAGAAGTCACTGTTGTGATATCAAAGTTGGGAGGAGCTGAAGAGGAAGTTATCACCAAAGAATATAGGGTCAGCGTAAAGGAGTTAGGAGGACGAAATTCCTTGCCAGTTACGGTGATTAGCCTGCCTCATATCAGTACCACAGACAGTGTACCAGAAGAATATCTACAGTCAGCAGCCAAACAACTTAAGATTGATCGAAAGATGTTCAACAGGCATGGTGGAGAGATTGACTTACTAGTTGGCAGTGATCATCCCAAGTTCCATGGAGGTGAGTCAAAGGAGACCCACAACTTTACTGCTCGTCATTCAGCTGTTGGATGGGTGATACTAGGAACATTGCCGCATAGAAGGATGGAATCAAGTAAAGTTTTGCACGTGCAGTTAGCCAAGCCAGTGGATCTGACTGAGTTCTGGACGACGGAGTCGATGGGAGTCAAGGACATCGACTGCCAATGCCAACCTACAGGGATGACCAAGGCAGACAAAGAGGAGTATGATATGATTGAACGGTCTTGTGTCAAAGAAGGTAATCAGTGGCAAGTTTCGTATCCATGGAAACGAGACCCAAACAAACTTCCTGATAACAGATGGTTAGCTGAGAAGATGTTGGAAGCTACGGAAAGGAGGCTTCTAAAGAATCCTGATCATGCAAAAGCTTACCAAGAACAGATGACCCAGCTGGTAGAGATGGGATTCGCACGAAAGTTGTCTGATAATGAAGTCAGTGGATATTCAGGACCTGTACACTATATTGGTCACCATGCAGTAGTTAGACCTGAAAAGAAAAGTACTCCAGTGCGTATTGTATTCAACTCGTCAGCAAGCTATCAAGGACATTCTCTCAATGAATACTGGCACAAGGGTCCCGACATGTTGAATTCACTTTTTGGAGTTCTGATGAAGTTCCGCGATCACTCTGTTGCGGTCAGTGGTGACATATCTAAGATGTATCACCGTGTCAAGGTACCAGTAATTGATCAACATGTACACAGGTATCTCTGGCGTGATCTTGAAGTTGAGAGGAAGCCTGATGTCTACATCAAGTTGGTTGTCACCTTTGGCGACAAGCCTTCCCCGGCAATGGCCCAAATTGCCTTGAGAAAAACAGCTGAAGTAGCAGAGAAAGAAACTCCTAAAGCAGCACAGATCCTGAAGGAAAGTACATACATGGATGACATTTGTTTCTCGACACCAACTGAAGAAGAAGCCATTCAGCTCACTGATGAAATCGATAAAGCTTTGGGGAATGGAGGCTTCAACGTCAAGGGCTGGGTGTCGAACAAAAATATAAGACCCGGTAGCCAGAACGAGATGGAATTGCTGAGTAAGTTGTCCAATGAGAAGGTCTTAGGAGTTGTTTGGAACCAACATAACGATTCATTCTCGTACAAGTCAACCTTGGACAGGTCCAGTAGAGAAGAGAAATCAGCCAATAATGAAGGAAAATGGACAAAACAAAAAATCCTGAGCCAAATAGCAAGAATCTTCGACCCAATTGGATTTGTATCACCCTTCCTTGTTCGAGCCAAGATGGGAATGCAAAGGCTTTGGGAGAAGGGATACAAATGGGATGAAAGACTGCCAGAGGAACAACAGAAATGGTGGACAGGTTTCTTCAATGAAATGAAAGAGCTGAACGAGGCTAAACTTGACCGAAGCCTCACACCACCAGGAGCTATTGACAATCCAATATTATGTGTGTTCTCAGATGCATCAGAAGCTGCCTTCGGGTGCTGCGCCTACCTTAGATGGCAGATAGCAGATGGCAGTTTTACCACAAGATTTGTAGCAGCAAGGTCAAGAGTGGCCCCTTTAAAGAAGCTGACCATTCCTCGATTAGAGCTACAAGCTGCTCTGATGGCGGCAAGGCTGTTTACGGCAATAAAGGAAGAGACAACTTTGAAGTTGCTAGAGACAATCTTCATGACAGACAGTCTCATTACTCTAGCATGGATCAACAGTCAGTCCAGAATGTACAAGTCATTCGTCTCATCCAGAGTGGGAGAGATCCAGAGTGTTTCCAATCCAGAGAACTGGAGATATGTTCCCGGAAATATGAACCCTGCTGATAAAATCTCCAGAGGCTTAGCAGTCAGAGATCTGAGTAAAGAATGGGAACATGGTCCTGAATTCCTATTCAAGCCTATAGATGACTGGCCAGAGGACAAATCACTCCCTGTACAACAAGGTGATGATGACAAAGAGAGGAAAAAGGTAAAGCAAGTTCTACATACAACATGTTCTGGTGTCATTGGCTGTGAGAAGTATTCGTCTTGGAGAAGACTCATCAGAGTCACAGCTTATGTACATCGATTTGTCAAGAATATGAGGGCCAGATGCAAGACGAAAGTTGATGAAGGACTGACAAGAGAAGATGGTCCTCTCACTGCATCCGAGTTAAGTGTTGCTGAACTGTACTGGATCAAGGAGGTACAGAAACCACTTCATGAACGCTTGAGGTCTGGTGAATTCAAGGCTCTAAGTCCATTTCTCAGTGAAGGTATCATCAGAGTTGGAGGTAGAGTAGACAAGATCAAACGATCGTATGAAGCAAGACATCCAGCTCTTATCCCTAATGGCCATCATGTAGCTAAGCTTATCACTCGCTACTATCATCAGCAAGGTCATGCGGGAGTAGCTACAACATCAGCTAAAATCCGGACGAGATACTGGATTCCAGGAGTTCAACGTCTAGCCAAATCTGAGAAGTACAGATGTGTAACATGTCGAGAGATGGAGAAAAGAGCAGAAACTCAGTTTATGTCTGAACTACCTGCTGAAAGGATGATGCCTTTTACGCCACCATTCTATGCCACATCATGTGATTACTTCGGACCGATACCAGTGAGAATAGGGCGTAATAAGACTGCGAAGTACTATGGCATCATCTTCACATGTCTGAACACCAGATCAGTCCACTTAGAGGTTGCACCTGATTGCTCGACTATGGAGTTCCTGCAGGCTTTACGACGTTTTTTCGCAGTCCGTGGCCAACCTTCTTGCTTAATCAGTGACAATGGGAAGCAGTTTGTTGGAGCTGAGAGAGAGCTGCGAGAAATGTTAGAGGGCTGGAGTGCAGATGAGCTAAAGGAATTCTGCGCTGAGAGGGGCACCGACTGGATGTTTGTGACGCCATTAGCACCTCATCATAACGGGTGCGCAGAAGCCCTGGTCAAAAGCTGTAAATTAGCATTGAAGAAGGCTATCAAGGATCATTGCCTTTCTCCTTTCGAGTTATACACATACCTTCAAGAAGTGGCCAATCTAGTTAATCAACGCCCCATCGGGAGGATTCCCACAGACCCAGATGATGATTCTTACCTATGCCCTAATGATATCTTGTTGGGTAGATAATCTAGCCACGTACCTCAAGGACCTTTCCGTGATACCAAGAATCCCCGTCACCGAGTCGAATTCGTCCAGAAGATCGTCGATTCATTCTGGAAATCTTGGATTCGTGATGTCTTCCCATTGCTTGTACCAAGAAAGAAGTGGAACGTTGATAGACGCAATCTCAGAGTCGACGATGTTGTGATAGTAGCGGATCCAAATGCCATCCGGGGTAAATGGACTTTAGGTCGTATAACTCAAGTATACCCTGGAGATGACGGGAAGGTCAGATCAGTCAAAGTCAAAACTAAAGACTCTGAATATAAGAGACCCATCACGAAGATAGTAGTAATATACCCTTCGGAAGGTTATGTAGAGGAATAAGATGTTCATGACATATGTATACTTACTTCTTTTCTGGCGGGGGAGGATGGTCTGCCGAGCAAACCTTTTTTCTTTAGATTTTTCCTTTTAGATTTGTCTTTTTAAATCGACCGCATGAGGTCAGCGCACTTGCCGAAAGCTGGAAAACGTGAATGTTTTTCTTGGACGATATGTCAAAATAACCCATAAATTACCCCAAACTGAAGCAGTTAGAATGCCGAACAAGAAGTACGTTTGCATAATTAATGTTCATTGTATCTGTATATGTCTTAGAAAGAATTATATTTTGTTTAGTTAATGCAAAAAATGGAAATTATTTTTGGTTCATTTCATAGAAAGTCAAGGTAATTTAGCGTAAGCATGCTTACATGTCAATGAAAGTAATTCGGGCAGATTATGCTAGCGTAAAGACGTAGAGGGCGTAAGAGATGTAAACAAACCGTATTTGGTGAATGGATGATAGTTTATTACAAATTCTGAGAATGAAGTTTAGATAAAGAAGTTTTATGACCTATCAGGAGAAACTAACGTTTAACTTAAACACTTTTGCATTAATTCATAAACCATAATGGTGGTGATGTAGCTGACAGTTTATTTAATATGTGCAAAGCACGAGTGTGATTTTAGTTGTAGCTTATCAGCTCTCATAGGATTTGATAAAAACAAAACCATTTAGGACTATTGACATGTTTGAGATTGGATTAGATAAGACTTTGAGAGCAAATGATATAAGGCGATACTTTACATTACACAAGCCCTATTTTACTGCTTATCAGACTCATGAATAATTATACGAGTCAGCAGAGGTACTGAATTGTTTTGAAGAATGTTTACATTTAATATTCAGATGAAAGATATTTCTTTAAGAGAGTTTCGGTACACAAATAATTAGTCAAAGAAGACTTGATTTTAGTTTGAACAAATTTATTTCTAAATGACAATATAGCAAGGAGTTATGATAATGTGTTACTTATAAACATAATCCAGTTTAAATACATAAAATAGCTGTCATAAAGATCAAGGCATGGCTTCTTAACGATAATTAGATTCAGTTAATCGAACCGTATGACAAAAGAGTCAAATTATGGTTTTTGACAAATTAAGTGTATTTTGCACTTGCAGCATACTTATGATATTTTTTAATTTCTTTTTCTGATTATGCAGATTGAATAAAATCTACCTATACAATTATCGGTACTTCTAACTTCTGAGCTTAAAGGTCCCCTTTCTCCGGTGATCCAATTAGGAAGTCCTTGAAATCAAGGTTAAATTGTCACCATAATTATCATAGATCTAGTTCTGGTACATTGAAATAAACTTTACTTTGTGAGAGCATGCAATGTTAGCTGAAAACCGATAACCTGATCACAAAAAGACTTATGTTGGACAGTGTACAAATATTTTTTGGGGAAAAATACCTGACATTTCATGGAATTCCGTGCTTATTTTGCTCATTTTTGAGCAATGATATAATTTTTACCTGAACCATTTGGCAGATATTTTTCATTCATAATTACAAACACCTGGGTTGTCATTTAATTGGATTCTGTTCGAACTCATTTTAAGATCGTTACCATAACTGGTATTCATTTTTTAAAATAATATCATAAGATCTACCTTTACGCCTATCCGAAATCTTCAAATATGTCATTTGTAAGAACATGTATGACGGCATACCACCGTTCCTTGAAAGGGAATTCTGGGTAATCCGGATCATTTTCAGGAAATTTTCGAGAAAAGAATAAAAAATCCAGAAAATCCCAATGAAACTACAATTAAACGTAGCAACATTCGATATTTATGATAAGGCCTATTTCTCAAGAATTATTCGCCTCTTACTTAGCTCAAATATTTTCTGCTTGCGTTCTGGGGTTGCATTTTGCAATTTTGTTGCTATTTCTAAAAAATGGCAATTTGAGATTCAGTTTTGGGAAATTTGTTTTGGCTGTGTGGAAACACTGCGGGACGCAACAGACAGATTTTGTCTTGAACTTTAAAATCCAATCCACGTGCGCTTAATTGAACTTGATAAAGTCTTGAATTAGTTTGTATCACTTATTTGTAGCATGACTTTAGTTATTGAATTGTAGATCTAAATTAATATTCATTGCCTATGGGCTTTGAAATTATTTCGCCACCCCAGCACTAAATAAGAATAGATCGTGCAATAAGAACTTTTAAGGCAATTCAAGTTGTGTCAAAATAATTCAAAATATAAAAAAATAATTTTTATATCAGTGTATCTTTAATATACCTGATATGAATAGCCTACGGCAAATATTCATTTACGTAACATTAATATGGGAAACAGTGCTAATTTAAAAATTTGTTAAAACATCTTTTTATATTATTTGAACGACTAACTAATACATGCGATTGAGAAATTAAAGAAAATGAATATTTTCGTAATATTGTAATCGATCATATTTACGTTTTTCGGTCTATTTCATTACTGACCCAGAACAGAGCTAAAAGTGATATTCACAAATCGAAGCCATAAAAGCGCAAAGTACAACAACGTAAGCTTAATGAATTATTTATTAACCGTTTGTCTAAGAAAACTTAATTGAATTAGCGGATTTAGAAATGGGATTAAAAGGAAAGTAAACTGACCAACTCGTTAATTGTGTTGTCTTCCATTGACTGTGTGTTATTAATGAACAGTCGTGGAAACAAATTTTGACATATTCTCTTAGGAATAAAGAGGATTAATCAGTATACAATTTTCGTATAGAAATTAATTATTTTGAGAGGAAAGGTGCCAGTTTTCCTACTCGGTGATATAATCATTGAGATAAGAATTCAATTTTAAGACGACACTGCTCAGCATTATGGGTAATAAACCTGGCCTGATATGAGTAGTTAAGGACTTGAGATGGGGCTATTAAGGCTTATGGTTAATATGATCTTTAATGTGCTTCTTTAAACGGCTCGAACGTGACGACTTTCTGATGCAAGGGGGTTGCAATAACAAAATTTGTTTTGTCTCAAAAAGCAAATTCTTCATCATTTGAATCAAGTATTATCACAGAATTGTACAACGATCATTGAAAATGAAAAATGTAAAATGATAATAGTGATAATAATAGTCATTTATATAGCGCCATCTATCTAGAAATATTTTATTCCGAGGCGCACAAGAAAAAGAAAGAATGAGAGAGTTTGGATGAGTGTCAAACTGTCAATAACTAATGAAGAAAATGGAACTTTTCTCTAATACAGATTGGAATTTATCAGAATCTGAAATGATAATAATAATAATAATAATAATATGTCCATTTATATAGCGCAGTTTTTATGTGCACATACTCAACTGCGCTTTGATACTTGGTATCATATTATTACCCCGGCTGTAGCTGAGCCGCCATATTAATAGGCGCTAAAGCGTTCGAGGAATAAATCCTACCGGGTACCCATTCACTTCACCTGGGTCGAGTGCGGCACAATGTGGATAAATTTCTTGCCGAAGGAAATTACGCCATGGCTGGGATTCGAACCCACGACCCTCTGTTTCAAAGTCCGAAGACTAATCCACTGGGCCACAACGCTCCACGTTGATAAATGAGAAGAGAGAAAAACAAAGATAATAACAGGTGGTATTTTGTACGCAGATTCGTAGATATTTTTTTTCTAAACAAGTCCACATGTTGGTCAATATCATGCATATAGCATATTAATTTATTTGATTCATGATAAAAGAGAAAATGTGGATTAAACACCTTGCTCAAGGGCATAAGTGCTGTGCCGGGAATCGAACCTCCGATCCTCTGATATCCATTCAAGTGACGTGACCACTCGGCCAAGGCACCTCAACTAATTAACGTAGATCGATTATTTTTCTAGATTTCAATAATATTAGAGTCGTGTTATAATTTCTTTATCATTTTATGTTTTTCATTCTCAGTTATAGTTTTACAATGATTATTGTATAATTATGTGGTAAAACTTGTTTCAAATTATTGCAGAATTTGCTTTTATGACACTTAGTTTAATGTATACATGATTCGGAAGAAGACGAAATCATGTAATTAAATAATAAAATCCAGATTAACGTTGTCTCTTCTTTTTTAATGTGTAAATCTTGCTTTGCTATTTTGTGTAGCCCATATAGGCTTTCGATTTGTATATACTTTGTCATTTTCATTTTTCGGTCCGTTCGAGGTCTGAGAGTCTTTGTGAGATTCAACTTCCTAATTTAGAAAAAGAAATTTCGTTTTTCAGAAAAACTGATGGAAAAAATAAAATTCAATAAAAATATACAGCATTTCTTCTATAGAGCATCAACAAGAATATTTGATATGGAATTGAATGTTTTCTTGGTATTTTGAGCACGAACATTTTGGATAATTTTGACGAATTCGTAGTTTATTCTTCTTTAGGCATGTCCAAAATGTATTGCACGCGGGTTAAATATTCACGTGTGTCCTTTTATATAAAAAAACACGTATGACGGGATACCAGTGTTTCTACTTTGAACGAAATTCTGGGTAATCCGGATCATTTTCAGGTAATTTTCGAGAAATTTAAAAAAAATCCAGAAAATCCCAATGAAAATCCCAATTAAACGTAGCAACAATCAATATTCATATTAGGGCCTATTTCTCAAGAATTACTTGCCTCTTACTTAGCTCAAAATTTTCTGCTCGCATTCCAGGGTTGCATTTGGCAATTTTGTTGCTATTTTTAAAAAGTGCTTTCAACAAAACAGGTTAAATTATTTCAGGCAAATTGAGATTCAGTTTTGGGAAATTTGTTTTGGCTCTGTGGAAATACTGCGGTACGCACTCCAATCCACGTGCGCTTAATTGAACTTGACAAAGCGCTTAATTGAACTTGACAAAGACTTCTTTCAAATTTGTTAGTTGATTGTGGCATAACTTTGATTATTGAATTGTAGATCTAACTCAATATCCATTGCCTATGGGCTTTGAAATCATTTCGCCACCCCAGCGAAAGATCAGAGTAAATCGTGCAAAGAAAGATACTTTTTGCAAGTTTTGGACTAACATTAGTTGATGTCAAATATTCATATATATCTAATAAATATTTTTTATATCAGTGGATTTTTAATACATCAGATATGAATGACTTACGGCTAATTTTCATTTACCTAACATTGCTTATTGATTAATTGTTTGAATATCTATTTAAATTATTTAAACGACTAACTAAATATGCGATCGAGAAATCAAAAAATTAAATGATAATTTTGTAGAATTGTAGTCGATCATATTTAATTTTTTTAAAGGTCTTATTCATTACAGACCTAAAACGGACACGTACGTGAACCGCCTATAGGATATGTATCAACTCAGCGGAGCCCGCCATTATAAAAGCCCTCTCGCGGTAGGTCGCCTAGCAATCGTGTTAGCGACGCTTGTGAGCATCGTCTTGCTCACTCTCCAAAATGTCTGCAATATTAAAATCCTAAAAACTATGGAATCGTTTAAATTTAGTAAGGCTATGAATATTTATCATTTACCTATATCGAATTTACAAGCAAGAGTCGGCAAAATTATGAATTATCAGTCATTTTGATGAGTGATACAAAGTGCCAACATTTATGAAAATATAGCGTAAATTTTACATAGCATTTCAAAATCCGTAATTTCAATATCTTCATAATTTTTTATTGCTTTAAAAAATATCTTATTACATTTACTATAATTTTCCCGAACTGATAACGCTGGTACACTATTTTCTCTATTCTTTAAAATGAAATGGCACGCCCTCAAAATAAGGTTATTTTTTTTTTATATTTCTAAAAGAAAATCTTTAGATTCGAACTAAACTACTATACCATTGTTCGCCGGAATAAGGTCTCATCATCTCATAATGTTGTGTAAATGATACATAACAATAAATCATAGCAGTGTAGCAATCCATGTTAGATAACATTTTTCACGATGACTTCCGTAATGAAAAGAAAAATAAAGTTCATTCTTAGCACGCGAGCCGCAGTATGATAAATTTTAGCGCGCGCAGACGGAGTGGAGCGCCGCCGCTGTCCGTTCAGATTATCCAGTCCGATACTGGTGTCGGTAGGTATGTTCCAAGTTCTTTTTTCCCCTTGCGGTGACCACTGTGCAGATTAGTGATGGAAAAATACAATTCATAGCCATGAAATTCAATCAAAATATACAGCCTTCTTCTATAAAAGGTAAATAAGAATATTTGATATGGAATTTAATGTTATCTTGATATTTTGAGCACGAACATTTTGGGATAATTTTGACAAATTCGTAGTTTATTCTTCGTTATGCATGTCCAAAATGTATTGCACGCGGGTTAAATATTTATGTGTGTCCTTTTATAAGAACAAGTATGACGGAATACCAGTGTTTCTAATTTGAAGGGAATTCTGGGTAATCCGGATCATTTTCAGGTAATTTTCGAGAAATGAGAAAGAATCCAGAAAATCCCAATGAAACTAATGATTAAACGTAGCAACATTCAATATCATGTTAGCTCAAAATTTTCTGCTCGCATTCCAGGGTTGCATTTGGCAATTCTGTTGCTATTTTTAAAAAGGGCTTTCAACAAAAAAGGTTAAATTATTTCAGGCAAATTGAGATTCAGTTTTGGGAAATTTGTTTTGGCTCTGTGGAAATACTGCGGTACGCACTCCAATCCACGTGTGCTTAAAGGGGAATCCAGCCTTGGCCATAAAATGTTGTGTTGGAAAGGAGAAAAATAAATTAAACAGAATGGTGAAAGTTTGAAAGAAATCGGACAAGCAATAAGAAAGTTATAGCTGCTTTAAAATTGAGATCACTAATACTATGTAGATTTCAATTTGGCAACTGGGTAAGTACAGTGCCGGCCGCGGGAAACGTCACAGTGCCCCCTAGGGCGAACGCGGTAGCCCGTAGCGGACATTTGAGGGGAGCGGACGAGGGAAGACGCCCGCGTCCGCTCCCCTAGGACATGAGTGCCCTAGGGGAGCACCCGAGGGTAGTCCCGCGTCTATCCTAGGGTGTTTCTGTAGGATGCTCGGCCGTGCATTCTTGGTCGAAAGAAGAGGACTGATTTGACACATTCAAGACTGCATGTGATTTTTATCTCATATCAAGCATAAGTTTTCGAATATTTATCGTGGATAAAATATGTTATGAAAATTACAAAGTTTTGGGTTGATAACTAGGATTTTAGGCTTTTTCACCGAATTACTTATTGTGTTCGATTACACACTGGGACCAGTATAAAGGGTCCTTTCCTATGTATTAATATTCTTCCCGTGGTGTCCGTTATTTCATTCACTCACATGATTAGTAGTGATTGTAAATGAGTTTCTGACAAAGGAGCAGGTATTTGTCGATGTTGACCCTACATTCCGGAGGTCGTCCTATAACTATTTACTCTATTGTTTCCCTGCACGGTTATCCTTTTTATATACCCTGACATGCCTTTCAGGCGCGGATCTACGAGATTCAGATAAAAGGGAGAAGAAGAAACCAAAAATGAAAGAAAAGGCGAATATGAAGGGATGGATTGAAGACGAGAAGGAAAGAGATAAGAGAAATAAAAAAAAGTGAGAGAAGGGGAAAGGGGAGAAAGAGAAAATAGGGGGGGGGGCGAAGAGGAGAAAGAGGGAGAGGGGGTAAAGAAAAGAAATAAGGAAAAGGTGAAATCGAGAAGAAAACAGAGGGGATAAAAAAAGGGAAGGTGAGACAGAAAGAAAATAGGGAAAATAAAAATAGATTGAAATTCGAAGGGGAGAAGAGTCAAAGGAAGAAAAGGAAGGACAGAATGAGAAAGAGAGAATGATAAGGAGGGGGATATTAAATGAAATGAAGAAGGGAGACATAATAAAATTGTCCAGCTTTTCATATCAGAAAATACGTTAGTAACTCGCATCTGCCCATTTCTACGCTGATGACCAGTATTAAACATTCTTGCGCTCAATCTTGTAATTATTTTCTCTCACCTTGCTCACAATTTCCTGCTCTCGTTGCATCAATTATCATCCGCTCATTCAAGAAAGAAAAAGGCAAATAGGAAGGGATGGAGGAAAAATAAGAAGGAAAATAGACAAAGTGAGAGAAGCAGAAGGGAGCGAATAAAAGAAGGGGAAAGGGGAGAAAGAGAAAATAGAGGGGGCTTATTGTTTCATGGTAATATGGATACCATTTAGTTCTGCGGTACTTAGTTATGAAACTTGTTTTACTCAGTAATGCTCATACGTGATGATTAAAAGGATTTTCGACTATATAGAGGTGAACCGGGACGGGGCTTTCATTCTTTAACTTGGCTTGACTAATTCCGTTGTTCCCCGAAAAGAATTGTTAGATTTGATAGTTAGCGTTTGCGTGAGCACCCACCAAAACTCTTAACAAAAGAATGGTTTGTATAGCTCCATTCTTGCTTTGTCGTTAAGTACCCATTCCACACACTACGTCATAGTAGCTTTCGAAAACATACTTTTACTTGGGTATGTGTTTAAACATTGAAGCTAAATGTGCTAGAATTTTTTTAAATAGTTACATTATGTAAATAGCTTTTGCTGCTTTGCTCTGGAGCGCATTGAGCATCCAATCAAGATGGAAAGTGCGCTTTACAAATGTCATGTATTATTATTTTTAGCTGCCATATAACACTGAATTCTGTATTATACCAAGTTGTGACTTGGTTTTATCATTTCCAATTCATATAACAAAATATATTTCGAAGGAAAAATCTTGCTTTACTGAAATAAAATTAATAAATAAACAATGTTTATAACTTTAATTGATGTCCGACAAATCTAACAATATAAAACCGCAGTTCGTAAATATGATAGTTTAATCTTTACTTCGACGTCAATTATTCGTGTTATTATCATCATGTAGGTGTATCAGGGATATTAATATTCGTTTTAATCCCATCTATAATTTTATATAAAATTGCGCGAAATATATGTGGTTGTTCTCACTATGAAGCTGCAACCCCTCTTCATTTTTCTCATCTTCCTCTTCCTTCTTCTCCTTTATTATTTCCACCACTTTCATATCTTCCCAATTCGAATATCTACCAATGTAACTTAAAAACCGCAATAGAGAGCTGGTAATGTAATCAGATGTTTTAGCAAAAAGATAAATCTGTTACATCTATTGCACTTAGGTAAATTTATATTTTTATAGGGTGAGGGTTTTAGAGACCCGATTTGAACCGAAATGAAAAGAACATCCTCATTTATTGTTGTTAGCGTATCAACAAATTAATCCCCCCCCTCCTCATTTCTATGAACATCCTGTCATAAATTGGGAAGCGGATGTGATCAAAGGAGATCAAATGTGTGGGCGGGGAGCAAGACTCTACCAGACTGTTGACAATAACAAAAGAACCAAATAAAAAATCGATGAGCACAACCAATTTGCTGGTGTTTGCTTTTTGCACGTATACTTTGTATGATCTTGGTCATACTAGTATTCGTTTTCACCTTTCATTTCCCTTCATTAGGGTTGTATCAACCATGTCAACGAATTGACGATCCCAATATTGACCGCACGTTTGTTTTAACATAATGAGAATTCGCAAATGCCCTTGATATTCATAATTCTGTTTTATTTTAAGTTTGTCATTAATGTTTGTTAACATTCACTCTGTTAATAACTTGTCAATTTTGATTTACAAAAAAAAATCAAGTCTGCTTATTAATGCCTTTTATCTATTTTAATTATTTTTTTGTTGATATCCCTTTCTTTCTTCTTTCTGGATTCCACCCTGTGCACCCCGTTAAACTCAGGGAAGAATGTTTCAAATGTTTTCTAGTTCATACACTGTTCACAATAAGGAGATGGGATTAGGTGTATTGTTTACGCTGAAGGGAGAGGAATGGGTGCGTATGGAAAAAATATCCCAAAAGATAGAGAATTGATCTCCATGACATTAAATCACAATTGTGTCCTATTTTTTAAAAACAAGTTTGTATGATACATGTATGCCTCCCACGTAAGGCGTAAGGAAAAAAGTTTACCTAATGCATCAAATTAGATTAATTGATTAGATTCATTGCGGTTAATGAAATACAATAAATTCGATGTTCCAGCCAGGGTGACCAGATTTCACAAAATTAAATACGGGACAATCGACAAAGCACTATGTACCATCGGATCGACCGAGCCAGGCCAGAAAATCAACAAAAAGGCTACACAATGTTAGACTTGTTAACAAAATATATTAAGAAAGGGGAAGGGAGGGTGAGCGGAAGAAAGAAAAGAGAAAATAATGAGGAAACAAGAAATGAATTGAGACGAAAGAAAAAAATAAGGACAAATTAAAAGGAAAAAAGTTTGAATAAAAGAGAGAACGGTTTCCGTCATTACTTGTAATGAATAAAGAAAGAAAGAATTAAAATAAAGGAAGGGAAGATGAATAAATGTGTGAAAGAAAAAACATAAGGAGAGAAAAGAGAAAAGTAAGAAAAATGGAGGAAAATAGACAGAAATAAAAAGAATTCCTTCATTATTTGAAAGAAACAAAGACAGAATAAACATGAAGGAAGAAAGGGAAAGAGGGAATAAGGGAAAACAGAATAAAAAAAAAAGAAAAAAATAACATCTACAAAAAAAATTATAATCTACAATAGATTCCGATCACGCTAGTTTAAAAACATAATGGTCTATCACAAGATAACCAAAGTACATGCACATGTAAACATAATGCAATGTACGTACCCTAGGGCACCCGAGGATAAGTGCGGGCACGGCCAATATTATATAGCACGCAAGAAACTGCGGGCCCGGGAAAACGCCCTCGTCTGCTCCCCTTCAATACCCTCGGTTAGACGCAAAAGCCCCCTAGGGTGTTTGCGTGCTCGGGCGTGACGTTTCCTGCGGCCAGCACTGTAAATTATGACAAGGGGCAAGGACAACTTTCCCATAGGCCATGTACTTTATTATCAGGGATTTGTGGTTTTCTCCTAAGTACCCATTCCCCTGGGGCAGTAATATAAATATAACCCAGGTAGTATATTGTTTTATGTCCTCATGAAAGAAAAATATAATTTGAAATAAAACTTTTGGGGAAAATGACTATTTAGCCATAATATATATTGGAGTACATGGAAGAGTCGTCCTTGCCTTACATCGCTATGACATCCCATATACGGCCAATTTGAAGTCTCCATGCGTATAGTGATTACCAATATTTACAACTTTAATAAAAATCATAACTTTCTTGTTGTTTGTCCAATATTGTTCAAACTTACACCTATCAACTTGTCTTATTTTTCTTTTCCTTATAAAAACAAGTTTTTATTTGGGTTGGATTCCCCTTTAATTGAACTTGACAAACCTTAATTCAATAATTGTGGCATAACTTTGATTTTTGATATGTAGATCTAACTCTTTATCAATTGCCTATGGGCTTTGAAATCATTTCGCCACCCCAGCAACAGATCAGAGTAGATCGTGCAAAGAGACACAATGTACAAGTTTTGAACTAACATTAACAATCGTCAAATATAAATATATATTTTTAATAAATATTTTTTATATCAGTGGATTTTTAATACATCTAATATAAATAACTTACGGCAAATTTTCATTTACCTAACATTGACAACGGAAACATTGCCTATAAAATAATTGTTTGAATATCTTTTTAAATTATTTTAACGACTAGCTAATATGGGATCGAGAAATTATAAAAAAAATTGAATGATAGTTTTGTAGGATTGTAATCGATCATAAAAAAATTAAACGGTCTTGATTATTACAGCCCTAAAACGGAGCTAAAAGTGATATTCCGGGGGGGGGGGGGCACTTCCATTGACGAGTGGATACCATGCGCGACCATGGGGTCTCAAAAAGCACCCTAAACACATTTTTCCCATATTCTGAAAATGCACCCCTTAACAAGTATTGGCATGTAAAACCCTACCCTTAACAAGTATTGGAAACAAAACGATACTCTTGACAAGTATTCCCTGAATTGAACCCCTAAACAAGTACAGCGATATTTCAATTGTTATGTCACAGACGTCGGTCGTAGGTTTTACCTTTACCTATTGGGTTCAGTACAGCCCCGCCTCCCACACCTCGCGCAAATCGTACTCTAAACACGTAATGTTGACTCTTCGGGCAAAAAGTACATCCTTTATAAAACTCTCTCTCTGTCTCACACACGCACACACATTGGGAGGGGTCATCAAAAACTACTTTTCCTACAATACCCTCGCAAATTTGACCCTAAACACGTAGCTTTCCTAGCGAAAATAGATACCCTTTTTTCATTATTTTAGTGTTTTTGACACCCTAATTACGTTACGTACGTAACGTGCCCTATCTTGAAAAAGACATCCTTTTTACATTTTTTTTTGGTCGCGCATGGTATCCACTCTTAGGAATAGAGAGGATGAATCAGTATAGAATTTTATTTTCGTACTGAAATTCATTATTTTGAGAGGAATGGTGCCAGTTTTCCTACTTGGTGATATAATCATTGAGATAAGAATTCAGTTTTAAGACGACACTGCTCAGTATTATGGGTAATAAACCTGGCCTGATATGATTAGTTGATGACTTGAGATCTTGAGATGGGGCTATTAAGGCTTATGGTTAATATGATCTTTAATGTGTTTCTTTTAACGGTTTGAATAACGTGACGACTTTCTGTGTCAAAATGGTTGTAATTATATAAGTTCGTAAGTAGATCAATTATTTTCTGAATTTCAATCTGTATTAGAGATAAATTACATTTCATTCATTATCATTTTATATTTTTCATTCTCAATGATAGATGTAAAACTGTATAAATCTGTGATAATGTTTGTTTCAAATGATTGTCGAATTTACTTTGTGACACCCCGTTATTGGTATATTTGATTTAAGAGAATAAAAAAAATAATGTTACAAAACAAAATAAATTCCAGACTTACACACTCTCTCTCTCTCTCCCTCTCTCTCTCTTTGATGTTTAAATGCCTAAATCTTGCATTACTATTTTTGTAGCCTATAACTTTAGGATTTGTAAATGATTTGTCATTTTCACTTTTGGGTCCATTCGAGGTCTGTTATTGGCGGGGGGATCTGTAAGCATTTTTGAGATTTTGGTTCCTAAATTGGAAATAAAATTTGTTGAACTTCTGAGGGAGACTAAACGAAAAATGAAAATAAACAATCGCCACTAAAATCAATCAAAACTTTATACAGCCTATCTATTACAAAGGCTAACAAGAATATTGGAAATAGAAATTAATATTATTTTGATATTTGAATGCATGAACATTTTGTATAATTTTGACGAATTCATTGTTTAAAGCTAAAATACTTTATTTGCAACAAACAATATCATTTTATTAGGAAGTCCTTAAAATCAAGGTTAAATTGTCACCATAATTATCATAGATCTAGTTCTGGTACATTGAAATAAACTTTACTTTGTGAAAACAGGAAATTTTAGCTGAAAACCGATAATCTGATCACAAAAAGACTTATGTTGGACAGTGTACAAATATTTTTTGGGAAAAAATACCTGATATTTAATGGAATTCCGTGCTTATTTTGCTCATTTTTCAGCAATGACACAATTTTTACCAGAACCATTTGGCAGATATTTTTTAATTTATACTTACAAACACCTGAGTTGTCATTTAATTTGATTCTGTTCGAACTTATTTTAAGACCGTTACCATAACTGGTATTTATTTTTTTTTAAATAATATCATAAAATCTACCTTTACGCCTGTCCAAAATCTTCAAATATGTCATTTATAAGAACATGTATGTAGGCATACCACCGTTCCTTGGAAGGGAATTCTGGGTAATCCGGATCATTTTCAGGAAATTTTCGAGAAAAGAATAACAAAATCCAGAAAATCCCAATGAAACTACAATTAAACGTAGCAACATTCGATATTCATGTTAAGGCCTATTTATCAAGAATTATTCGCCTCTTACTTAGCTCAAATATTTTCTGCTCGCGTTCTGGGGTTGCATTTTGCAATTTTGTTGCTATCTAAAAAAAAATGCAATTTGAGATTCAGTTTTGGGAAATTTGTTTTGGCTCTGTGGAACACTGCAGGACGCTAAGACAGATTTTGTCTTGAAATTTGAAATCCAATCCACGTGCGCTAATTGAACTTGACAAAGTCTTGAATTAGTTTGTATCACTTGTTTGTAGCATGACTTTAATTATTGAATTGTAGATATAAATTAATATTCATTGCCTATGGGCTTTGAAATTATTTCGCCACCCCAGCACTAAATAAGAATAGATCGTGCAAAAAGAACTTTTAAGGCAATTACAAGTTGTGTGAAAATGATATTGAATATAAAAAAATAATTTTTGTATCAGTGTATCTTTAATACATCTGATATGAATAGCCTACGGTAAATATTCATTTACGTAACATTAACATCGGAAACAGTGCTAATTAAAAAAATTGTTAAAACATCTTTTTATATTATTTGAACGACTAACTAATACATGCGATTGAGAAATTAAAGAAAATGAATGATATTTTCGTAATATTGTAATCGATCATATTTAATCGTTTTTCGGTCTATTTCATTACTGACCCAGAACAGAGCTAAAAGTGATATTCACAAATCGAAGCCATAAAAGCGCAAAGTACAACAACGTAAGCTTAATGAATTATTTATTAACCGTTTGTCTAAGAAAACTTAATTGAATTAGCGGATTTAGAAATGGGATTAAAAGGAAAGTAAACTGACCAACTCGTTAATTGTGTTGTCTTCCATTGACTGTGTGTTATTAATGAACAGTCGTGGAAACAAATTTTGACATATTCTCTTAGGAATAAAGAGGATTAATCAGTATACAATTTTCGTATAGAAATTAATTATTTTGAGAGGAAAGGTGCCAGTTTTCCTACTCGGTGATATAATCATTGAGATAAGAATTCAATTTTAAGACGACACTGCTCAGCATTATGGGTAATAAACCTGGCCTGATATGAGTAGTTAAGGACTTGAGATGGGGCTATTAAGGCTTATGGTTAATATGATCTTTAATGTGCTTCTTTAAACGGCTCGAACGTGACGACTTTCTGATGCAAGGGGGTTGCAATAACAAAATTTGTTTTGTCTCAAAAAGCAAATTCTTCATCATTTGAATCAAGTATTATCACAGAATTGTACAACGATCATTGAAAATGAAAAATGTAAAATGATAATAGTGATAATAATAGTCATTTATATAGCGCCATCTATCTAGAAATATTTTATTCCGAGGCGCACAAGAAAAAGAAAGAATGAGAGAGTTTGGATGAGTGTCAAACTGTCAATAACTAATGAAGAAAATGGAACTTTTCTCTAATACAGATTGGAATTTATCAGAATCTGAAATGATAATAATAATAATAATAATAATATGTCCATTTATATAGCGCAGTTTTTATGTGCACATACTCAACTGCGCTTTGATACTTGGTATCATATTATTACCCCGGCTGTAGCTGAGCCGCCATATTAATAGGCGCTAAAGCGTTCGAGGAATAAATCCTACCGGGTACCCATTCACTTCACCTGGGTCGAGTGCGGCACAATGTGGATAAATTTCTTGCCGAAGGAAATTACGCCATGGCTGGGATTCGAACCCACGACCCTCTGTTTCAAAGTCCGAAGACTAATCCACTGGGCCACAACGCTCCACGTTGATAAATGAGAAGAGAGAAAAACAAAGATAATAACAGGTGGTATTTTGTACGCAGATTCGTAGATATTTTTTTTCTAAACAAGTCCACATGTTGGTCAATATCATGCATATAGCATATTAATTTATTTGATTCATGATAAAAGAGAAAATGTGGATTAAACACCTTGCTCAAGGGCATAAGTGCTGTGCCGGGAATCGAACCTCCGATCCTCTGATATCCATTCAAGTGACGTGACCACTCGGCCAAGGCACCTCAACTAATTAACGTAGATCGATTATTTTTCTAGATTTCAATAATATTAGAGTCGTGTTATAATTTCTTTATCATTTTATGTTTTTCATTCTCAGTTATAGTTTTACAATGATTATTGTATAATTATGTGGTAAAACTTGTTTCAAATTATTGCAGAATTTGCTTTTATGACACTTAGTTTAATGTATACATGATTCGGAAGAAGACGAAATCATGTAATTAAATAATAAAATCCAGATTAACGTTGTCTCTTCTTTTTTAATGTGTAAATCTTGCTTTGCTATTTTGTGTAGCCCATATAGGCTTTCGATTTGTATATACTTTGTCATTTTCATTTTTCGGTCCGTTCGAGGTCTGAGAGTCTTTGTGAGATTCAACTTCCTAATTTAGAAAAAGAAATTTCGTTTTTCAGAAAAACTGATGGAAAAAATAAAATTCAATAAAAATATACAGCATTTCTTCTATAGAGCATCAACAAGAATATTTGATATGGAATTGAATGTTTTCTTGGTATTTTGAGCACGAACATTTTGGATAATTTTGACGAATTCGTAGTTTATTCTTCTTTAGGCATGTCCAAAATGTATTGCACGCGGGTTAAATATTCACGTGTGTCCTTTTATATAAAAAAACACGTATGACGGGATACCAGTGTTTCTACTTTGAACGAAATTCTGGGTAATCCGGATCATTTTCAGGTAATTTTCGAGAAATTTAAAAAAAATCCAGAAAATCCCAATGAAAATCCCAATTAAACGTAGCAACAATCAATATTCATATTAGGGCCTATTTCTCAAGAATTACTTGCCTCTTACTTAGCTCAAAATTTTCTGCTCGCATTCCAGGGTTGCATTTGGCAATTTTGTTGCTATTTTTAAAAAGTGCTTTCAACAAAACAGGTTAAATTATTTCAGGCAAATTGAGATTCAGTTTTGGGAAATTTGTTTTGGCTCTGTGGAAATACTGCGGTACGCACTCCAATCCACGTGCGCTTAATTGAACTTGACAAAGCGCTTAATTGAACTTGACAAAGACTTCTTTCAAATTTGTTAGTTGATTGTGGCATAACTTTGATTATTGAATTGTAGATCTAACTCAATATCCATTGCCTATGGGCTTTGAAATCATTTCGCCACCCCAGCGAAAGATCAGAGTAAATCGTGCAAAGAAAGATACTTTTTGCAAGTTTTGGCCTAACATTAATTGATGTCAAATATTCATATATATCTAATAAATATTTTTTATATCAGTGGATTTTTAATACATCAGATATGAATGACTTACGGCTAATTTTCATTTACCTAACATTGCTTATTGATTAATTGTTTGAATATCTATTTAAATTATTTAAACGACTAACTAAATATGCGATCGAGAAATCAAAAAATTAAATGATAATTTTGTAGAATTGTAGTCGATCATATTTAATTTTTTTAAAGGTCTTATTCATTACAGACCTAAAACGGACACGTACGTGAACCGCCTATAGGATATGTATCAACTCAGCGGAGCCCGCCATTATAAAAGCCCTCTCGCGGTAGGTCGCCTAGCAATCGTGTTAGCGACGCTTGTGAGCATCGTCTTGCTCACTCTCCAAAATGTCTGCAATATTAAAATCCTAAAAACTATGGAATCGTTTAAATTTAGTAAGGCTATGAATATTTATCATTTACACTGACTATCGATGTATCAACCTATATCGAATTTACAAGCAAGAGTCGGCAAAATTATGAATTATCAGTCATTTTGATGAGTGATACAAAGTGCCAACATTTATGAAAATATAGCGTAAATTTTACATAGCATTTCAAAATCCGTAATTTCAATATCTTCATAATTTTTTATTGCTTTAAAAAATATCTTATTACATTTACTATAATTTTCCCGAACTGATAACGCTGGTACACTATTTTCTCTATTCTTTAAAATGAAATGGCACGCCCTCAAAATAAGGTTATTTTTTTTTTATATTTCTAAAAGAAAATCTTTAGATTCGAACTACTATACCATTGTTCGCCGGAATAAGGTCTCATCATCTCATAATGTTGTGTAAATGATACATAACAATAAATCATAGCAGTGTAGCAATCCATGTTAGATAACATTTTTCACGATGACTTCCGTAATGAAAAGAAAAATAAAGTTCATTCTTAGCACGCGAGCCGCAGTATGATAAATTTTAGCGCGCGCAGACGGAGTGGAGCGCCGCCGCTGTCCGTTCAGATTATCCAGTCCGATACTGGTGTCGGTAGGTATGTTCCAAGTTCTTTTTTCCCCTTGCGGTGACCACTGTGCAGATTAGTGATGGAAAAATACAATTCATAGCCATGAAATTCAATCAAAATATACAGCCTTCTTCTATAAAAGGTAAATAAGAATATTTGATATGGAATTTAATGTTATCTTGATATTTTGAGCACGAACATTTTGGGATAATTTTGACAAATTCGTAGTTTATTCTTCGTTATGCATGTCCAAAATGTATTGCACGCGGGTTAAATATTTATGTGTGTCCTTTTATAAGAACAAGTATGACGGAATACCAGTGTTTCTAATTTGAAGGGAATTCTGGGTAATCCGGATCATTTTCAGGTAATTTTCGAGAAATGAGAAAGAATCCAGAAAATCCCAATGAAACTAATGATTAAACGTAGCAACATTCAATATCATGTTAGGGCCTATTTCTCAAGAAACTCTTACTTAGTTCAAACAATGTCTGCTTGCAATTCGGTGTTGCATTTTGCAATTTTGTCGCTATTTTTAAAAAGTGCATTTAACAAAAAAAATTAAATTACTTTAGGCAATTTGAGATTCAGTTTGGGGAAATTTGTTTTGGCTCTGTGGAAACAATACGGGACGCTACAAACAGATTTTTGTCTTGAAATTTGAAATCCAATCCACGTTCGCTTAATTGAGTCTTGAATAGCTTTTCCATTTGATTGTAGCATAAATTAGATTAAAGAATTGTAAATCTACCTCAATATCCATTGCCTACGGGCTTTGAAATTATTTCGCTTCCCCAGCATAAGACAAGAATAGATTGCGCAAAAAGAGGCTATATTTGAACATATAACTAGTGTCATATACAATATCTAAAAATATTTTTCTTATATAAGTGGATTTTTAATACATCTAATATGAATAGCTTACGGCATTTTATTTACGTAAAATTGACAACTGAAACATTGCTAATTAAAAAATTGTTTAAACATCTTTTTAAATTATTCGAACGACTAACTAATACGTGCGGTTGAGAAATTAAAGAAAATGAATTTTGTAGAATTGTAATCGATCATATTTAATTTTTTTTTTAAAGGTGTTATTCATTACAGACCTAAAACGGAGCTAAAAGTGATATTCCCCGGGGGGCACTTCCATTGACAAGTGGATCCCATGCGCGACTATGGGGTCTCGAAAAGCATCCTATACACGTATTTTCCACATACTGAAAATGCACCCCTCAACAAGTATTGGCGTGTAAAACCATACCTTCAACTGAAGGGGGCTGTGAATACATAATTTTTTGCTTGTTTTATAACATGTTTTACTGTCTTCTCTCTAATCAAGTATGTCTCATAAAACAAATTCTCCATCATTTGAAACAAGTATTATCACAGACTTGAACAACGATCATTGAAAATAAAAAGATATAAAATGATAATAGTGATAATAATAGTCATTTACACAGCGCCATTTATCTAGAAATATTTTATTCCGAGGCGCACAAGAAAAAGGAAAGAATGAGAGAGTTTGGATAAGTGTCAAAGTGTCAATAACTAATGGAGAAAATGTAACTTTTCGCTAATACAGATTGGAGTTCATCAGAATCTGAAATGATAAGAGAGAAAAATAAAGATAACAACTTAGCTCAAGATTTTCTGCTCGCGTTCCTGGGTTGCATTTTGCAATTTTCTTGCTATTTTTAAAAGTGCGTTCAACAAAAAAGTTAATTACTTCAGGCAAATTGAGATCGAGTTTGGGGAAATTTGTTTTGGCTGTGTGGAAACACTGCGGGACGCTACAGACAGATTTTTGTCTTGAAATTTGAAATCCAATCCGCGTGCGCTTAATTAAACTTGACAAAGTCTTTGATATGTTTTACTAATTGATTGTAGCATAACTTTCAGTAACAATTTGTAGATCTATCTCAATAAGCCTACGAGCTTTGAAATCATTTCGCCACCCTAGCAAAAGATAAGAAATAGATCGTGCACATAGAAACTCTAACATTAATTTAGCCTTATAAAGACGAGATAACAAATTATGTTCCTCCTTCTTCTCCCTAACGCACCTGATTAGGGCATTCTCACAATCACTTCACAGCCGCTTTCTATAACACAGAGAATCTTTTGACCATAGCTCTTCATAACAAAACAGCCTTTGTCGAAAATTGGTGAATCAAATCAACAGTGTCGTCCTGGACTCTGACTAGGCAAACGACACATTAGTTATATTTCATCCGATCCGAGTCTTAAGACGATGTAGGCCTACTATCACGGTTCACCATCTTTCGACAATGACCTCTAGTCTGTTCATTGTAATTGACAGGCATTTTCAATAGATTATCAACGTTCCAGAAAGCGTTTCCTCCTTTCCATATTTATCTATTGAAAAATCTCCATCCTTCTTTCATTCATTCCTTTCTTCCTCCCTTTATTGCTTTATATATGCCTTTCTTTCCTTCAATCTTTCTCCCTTTATGTTCTATTCTTTTTTTCTGAACAAGTCAATACTATACAGTGATATACAGTTTACTATTTTCTAAACTTTTATTGATTAATCAACTATATACGAAGAATTTTTCTTGTCGTCATCAAAGTATTTTGTTTCATTAAATCGCTAAAAGAAAAAAAAACAATAACAGTTATATTATCAGCCAAATTATATACAGCAAATATAAATTATGATATTCTATTATTTTTATATTATTACTCTTTTACAGATTTTGAAATTGCATTTCCTTTATTCACTTTCCAACGTTTACATTATATTGTTTGGTTTCGTACATTTTAAGAATATTTCTAAAAGTTATGTATATTATGATCAAATTGATGATCAAATCTTTTAAAGTTCCTGAAAATGAAGAGCATTATTGATTTTACCTTTAATAAACTCATTCTACTTGTAAACTCGACATATCGTATTGTAGAGCTGTATAGTGTGAACTTGGTTCTTAAATACTTACATGTTATTATATTTATACATTTGCACATCACTGTTCTCGATCATATTTGTGCAAACATAAACAATTGCATTCATAGTGATCATACTTTCCTTCTCAATTGTATAATTAATTAATGACGTGTTCTCTTCATTCTGGATATACTGCATGATTCTTAATGAAAGATAATTTCTGTTAAAATAAGTATACCTGTAGAAAATACAACTACTTATGATATTACAGTTTCATTTTTTTTCCACGGTAATAGCAAGTCATATCTGACGTGATCTTCTATCGAATTGAATCCTTTTTAAAAGGCAAAATCCGAAGCAGAAATTTGAAATTATATTATTGAATAATTTTCCAAACTTAGATAGAATGTAACAATTTAATTGAGTTATACACGCATCGTTCTTTCCTCAAGACTTTCACGACCAAGGGGAAAAGAAGAAAAGTAAATGAAACTAAAAGGCTAAACATATCATTGTCTGAATATTATGTCAAAATCTATCACAAAATTAGATATTTGCACTGTTTTGCTAGCTCCCGGCTTTATGGGGAATTTTGCCCCCTCAAAAATTTTCATTTCGCTCCATTTGATTTCGTTTATTTTTACAAAGTTATAATATATGCAAAACAATATATAAATATAGATTTAATATAGTTATGGACCAATGAAAAGTTCGTCAGACTTCTATGGGTGGCAGATATCTACATCCATTGACTCATTACAACTGCGCTTTTTACTATACATTTCATGCCATTGCCTGAAATACAATAAGCTATTCTCCTTAAAGCTATTCTATTTCACGTTCGAGTTATTCCATATAATTGCTTTTTCAAATTAAATTTCTTCGAATATATCAAAGTATTGTACTTCCCATCGGTTCTATATCAAATACAGGTAAACAAATAAAAATACACATTATAAGCATGTTCTATAACGGAGAACGTTGCTTTTACCGTAAATATCATGATCTCACTTCCTATCTACCTGATCAATGCATAAAATATATATTACAAGTAAATACATACATAGTATAGCATACCATCTTTAAAATGAATGGTAAATATTACACTTCCACCATGGTTAATACTACGTAGTTAAATTAAATACATTTTTATGAATAGAGAATTATTTGATTTCTCATGATATATCTAATAACATTATGTCTAAAACACAAGAACTAGATATTTCCCCACTTAGGATAAACATAATGAAGATGATGCTTGATGATTGCAAAGCTCAAAATAAAAATGAAATCCTTGACGTTGATTTTCATGCATTTTCGTGCCATTTTCTTAAATGCCGGCAATATTTGTTATCATATATAATTGCATTTTGAAATTGAAATACTTCGAAAAATATTAAAGAGCGTAGATCAGACCGTTTCCATGAAGATAATATTTATATATTTATACAGTGTAATCATGTCTAGATAGAATAATAACATAGAATAACGACATATTCCAATGTATGCATAAAACCATAAACAGTATAGCATACACTCATTAATATCAATGGTAAATATCACATTGCCACGATAGTCATTGCTATACAAATATTATATACATGCATATGACATTGAGAAACATTTGGTTTCCCATAAAATATGTGTTTCAAGTTGTGGGTGGTTTGTTAAGTTGTTTTACTTGACTCGAACATCAGAGAGTAGTTAGAGATTTCTTACAGGTAGAAAGGGGTACTTCATTACTTAGCAAGAGTGCGCCCTCTAACTGAATAAACATTATATGTTATCAGTTGAACACATCACATAAACAGGATACTGTTACATTATGTATATTTAACATTATGTCTAATATTTAAGCACGAGAAATTCCCTCACATAGGATACACATGATAAAGATGATGCTTGATAAGTGGAAAGCTGAAAATAAAAATTGAGATCCATTGACTATATGCTGTTTTATGCATTTTTCGTGATATATTCCTAAATGAAATAAGTTCTTTTTAAGTGTTTCACATTCCGAAAAATATCGAAGAGTAATGATCAGACCATCTCCATAAAAATAATATTCATATGTTCACACGTTATAATAATGTCTAGATTCACAGCACAGAATCACGATATCTTCCAATTTATGAAAACATACAAGTATAGTCTAGAATTTCCCCACACAGAGGATAAACATGATAAATATGATGGTTGGTACATGCAAAGTTAAAAACAAAAAGTTGTAAGCAGCGAAATGCTTTTTATGGGTGAGAAACGAGAAAGAAATGATCCAACAACTGTTTCATGTATTTCTACATTATAGCAGCTTACTTTAACAGAAAATGGCAACTCAGTGGGTATCACCCCCCCCCCCCATCTTCTGCGGTAATAATTGTGATATCATGGCATCAATTATTTTAAGCGGAATATATAGAGTCTATCAAGAGCGCAGAAAGCGATCTCTCCTGATCGGTACTGCTGGAGGTAATACCAATGTAACTCAGTCTCAATCTTGTAATCATTAACAATGTTTCGAATGTGCCTTAGTTCATTTGTATACTCGTCAATGCTCACCAGACCTTCACCAGGCTTCACCTTGGCTATCAGGATTGTATCCCATTGAGATACAGCAGCGTAACTATTAGGTTTCTTTAATTTATGTTGTACAGCACCCTGTTTGTCTATCAATCTGACCAATGCATAAAATATACATTACAAGTAAATACATACATAGTATAGCATACCATCTTTAAAATGAATGGTAAATATTACACTTCCACCATGGTTATTACTACGTAGCTAAATTAAATAAATGTTTATGAATATAGAATTATTTGATTTCTCATGATATATATAATAACATTATGTCTAAAATACAAGAACTAGAAATTTCCCCACACAGGATAAACATAATGAAGATGATGCTTGATAATAGCAAAGCTCAAAATAAAAATTGAAATCCATTGGCGTTGCTTTTCATGCATTTTCGTGCTATTTTCTTTAAATGCCGGCAATATTTGTTTGTTTTGTTTCACATTCAAGTTATCATATATAATTGCATTTTGAAATTGAAATACTTCGAAAAATATTAAAGAGCGTAGATCAGACCGTTTCCATGAAGATAATATTTATATATTTATACAGTGTAATCATGTCTAGATAGAATAATAGCATAGAATAACGACATATTCCAATGTATGCATAAAACCATAAACAGTATAGCACACACTCATTAATATCAATGGTAAATATCACATTGCCACGATAGTCATTGCTATACAAATATTATATACATGCATATGACATTGAGAAACATTTGGTTTCCCATAAAATATGTGTTTCAAGTTGTGGTTTGTTTGTTAAGTTGTTTTACTTCACTCGAACATCAGAGAGTAGTTAGAGATTTCTTACAGGTAGAAAGGGGTACTTCATTACTTAGCAAGAGTGCGCCCTCTAACTGAATAAACATTATAGGTTATCAGTTGAACAAATCACATAAACAGGATACTGTTACAATATGTATATTTAACATTATGTCTTATATTTAAGCACGAGAAATTCCCTCACATAGGATACACATGATAAAGATGATGCTGGATAAGTGGAAAGCTGAAGATAAAAATTGAGATCCATTGACTGTATGCTGTTTTATGCATTTTTCGTGATATTTTCATAAATGAAATAAGTTCTTTTTAAGTGTTTCACACTCCGAAAAATACCGAAGATCAGACCATCTCCATGAAAATAATATTTATATATTCACACGTTATAATAATGTCTAGATTCACAGCATAGAACCACGATATCTTCCAATTTATGAAAACATACAAGTATACGCGCATAAACAGTACACTCTTTTAATATCAATGATGAAGATCTCACTACCCCTGTTGGTATATTACTAGTCAAATATTATATACAGTCATGAATATGAATAGAGAATCATATGGTTTGTCATAAAATATTTAACAACAATTTGTCTGATATGCAAGTACTAGAATTTCCCCACACAGAGGATAAACATGATAAAGATGATTTTAGATAAATGCAAAGATGAAAATAAAAAGGTGTAAGCAGCGAAGTGCTTTTTATGGGTGAGAAACGAGAAAGAAATGATCCAACAATTGTTTCATGTATTTCTACATTATAGCAGCTTACTTTAGCAGAAAATGGCAACTCAGTGGGTATCACCCTCCCCCCATCTTCTGCGATAATAATTATGATATCATGTCATCAATTATTTTAAGCGGAATATATAGAGTCTATCAAGAGCGCAGAAAGCGATCTCTCCTGATCGGTACTGCTGGAGGTAACACCATATCCAAGTCTTCTCAATCTTGTAATCATTAACAAGGTTTCGAATGTGCCTTAGTTCATTTGTATACTCGTCAATGCTCACCAAACATTCACCCTCCTCCACCTTGGCTATCAGGATTGTATTCCATTGAGATACAGCAGCGTAAAGGTCCCTACTAGGTTTCTTTAATTCATGTTGTACAGCACCCTGTTTGTCTATTAATCTGATAGCATCAACTGATGAAGTGATCAGAGAACCATGGTAACTAGTGATTTGCCGAGGTTCATATCCGTCGCATGGTATCTCCCTGACTGCTTGCCCACCTGCTGTTGGAAATACCTGGATCTTCATGGCTTTCCTGTAGCTCACATAGATCAGATCATCACCATCAACAGTGAGATCAGAATTCCCACATTCATCTCGACTTAGAGTCTTAAACATTACATTCAATTGTGTGTACTCTGGTGTGTACAGTGTGATGTTGTTTGAATTATCCATCACAACACATCGACCATCAGAAAGGAACCCTACCCCACGAAATTTAGCATCCTTAAGAACTGTCTGCTGAAGCTGACCATCAGGAGAGAAGATTGAGATGCCACCTGGGTTACATCCTACTGCCATCCTACCGTCTGGTGTACTAAACATGGCATTCATGATATCTTGAGCTGGCATGGCAACGTTCTTTACATTATCAATATTATAAGTAGGCGAAGAAACGTCCTTTTCATCCAAGGTTTTATTAGTGGGTAAGGCGACGTTTCTTTTAAGTACATTAACAATCTTTCCAAGGCTTAGATTATCAACTCCAACATTTCTCTTGAACCTGACACTTTTCCCCTTTATGCCCGATTTCTTCGGCTGCTCGTAGTCAGGATCCTTTTGATCAAAGACCTCTCGTAACGATTCACACAGAGTGTCGTGTGCAGCCAAAGTATCCATGTCTAATGGAATCTTTGTTTTCTTAGTTACCATTTCAGCCATGGTCGTCAACTGATTGATGTACTTGTTAGCCGTGGTCTTCATGCTTTCCAGTTCTTTCTCTACTCCTTCGGTCGTTTCCTTGACTTCTCTTAGTAGGCTTTCTCTCTTCTCAGACAACTGCCGGACCGCATCATCATATGCTTTGTTGATGTCACTTGTGCACTGTTTCTTGGCATTGTCAACACTCTTGGTCTGTTCATCTATGAAATCAATGTACTTCTGAAAGCATGATTGTTTCTTGTCCACCTTTGATTTAAGTTCTTCGATACCCTTCATGTGTTTGTCCTCGTAAGCTGCTCCCTCGATGACCTTGTGTCCTTCGTCTTTATGTTCCATAACAACACACCTGAAGCATGTGAATCTCCTGCAGCTGGAACAGAAGCAACCCTCATCTTCTTTTGGATGTTTCCTGCATTTCCGGTATTTACGGACTGAAACCTTTCCTGATAAGATCTCACTCATGGCAATGACTTCATGATCGATAAAGCCTTCCCATTGAGAGTGCGTATTAAAACAAGAGGTGCAGAGATAATTGCCACAGTCTTGGCAGTAGACAACGGCATCGGGTTTCTCATCGGATTTACAATTTGTGCAAATCTGAGGATGGCCTTTCATATCCTCTATCAGACTCTTCAAAGCAAGATTTACCTGTAGTTTGCCGACATCTTTCTTTGGGACCTGGGTCACAGCTCTGCAGACAGGGCATCGGATCTGGCAGTTACCGTGACACTCTAAGAGGTTGTCCAGGCAAGTCTTGCAGAAAGTGTGAGAACAAGACAGGATCTTGGGATCGGTGAATGTAGAAAGACACACTGGACACTCTGTACTCTGGGAGATGACAGTCTTTAATGCATCAGCCATGGCTGGGTTTATAGAAGACTGAAAAAGAATTATTACAAAACAAGATAAAGAATAATAAACATGCAAGGACCATAGAATCTGCCATTTGACTTACATCACTGAGTAATAAAAGGATCACGTTGGGTTTTGGAATAGGGAAAGGAAGGGGAGGAGGAAGGGGATATTGGGAATGATAAAATGAGGGGGGAGAGGAGAAAGGAGAATGGGAAGAGGAGCTTGGTACGATGAGAATAAATTGGGAAGGTGAAAGGAACGAAGTAAAAAGAAAAGAAGATTATTAGGAATTATATTGCTTTAAAAAGAGTATCATTTTTATAAGTTTATTTCCAATTAGTCTAATGCCATTTCGTCCAATTACCAAACTCCTTTACTATCATTTGGTCTAACATAAGCTAATCCACTATCCGCATGGTCTAATTGCAATTTTTTTCACTCACCAGTTTATATAATAACCAGTTGGGCTGATAGCAACTAAGTCCAAAATCTGGTCTAACTAGATGTCAGGAAATAAATTTAATTATAGATGTGTTTCAGTTAGAGCTCAAACATGTGTTTAAAATATTTTCCTTGTTAGGGGAGGCTTAAAGACAAGCATGCACATATGTTTTGAATATTTTATAGGCAAGCTTTGGAAATGTTTGATACCACCCCCCCCCCCCTAGAGTACAAGTGTACCAGGTTTATGTCATACTTTATACAGGTGTTCGAAATATTTCTTATTAGAAGCATTTTCATACAGGTGTCGTAAATAACCAAAAGTGATCTAGCATTGATGAGTGTAGATGTATAGATACACATGAAGTGTCTTTTATAAATAAGAATGTGTTGCTTTGTACACTCTTTGGATTACTTTATATAAATTTCACAGTTAGTCCTAGTAACGGTAGAGCATATTAGGAGGTTAATTTCAGTAATTCAAGGAGAACCACCTAAGCTAGAATAGACCACAGATGTTCGTATAGGCAGTCTAAGTTAAAACTGAGGGACTACGTCGGTGACGAGATAACGACCCCAGCTGCCACCGGTTCTCCACCGACATGATTCGTCAAAACTCATGTAATAATTGGGGGCTCGATCTCGTCCACTAATTCGTTGAAGCCACATCTCTGATCTGGGGGTTACTCATCAAGGGGCAACACAGTCTGCGGAGGCCGAGGCCGAGTGGAAGAGACATCGCAAGCTGCGGAGGCCAGGAACTGGACCGACCACCAGGGCCAAGTGGGGCATGTCAGGCCAGATGAGATGATGGGGGCTCACATCATCTATTATCATTAAGTTAAGTTATGTTTTGTTATCCATATCCATGTATATTTTCATGTAAATCCTTGTAAAAGAAATCAAAGGAGACCACAGAACGATTTAAGAGCTTTGATTAAATCGTTTACTAGCTGTAATCCTCGGTTTTACGTATTCCGTATTTGGCGTTAAGCAGCAGTAGGTAAATAATTTTAAAAAAGTAACTTCCCACGTGACACTGGACTTAGTGTTAATTGGACAAAATAAATAAAAATGAAATGGATATTTATTTAGACCAACTGGTTATGAGACGAAATGGTAATAGATGAACTGGTGATTAGACAAAGTGATGATTGGACCAAATGGTTTTTAGACGATTTTTTTTTCTTAAGCTTTTATTGGGTTTTCATAATTTTGTATAACAAATCACATATAATTGATACGAGTAATTTGAAATATAACAGAATAAATAAATAACAAAAGAAAAACAGGCAGCATACACATTATTAGTTTACATTAGAAAAAGTACAGCTTTTCAACAGATCTTGTATAAAAAAATAACCTGACCTTAAAATCTAATTCTTCTAAAATATTTTTCACCTATATATAACGTTCTACCCCCATACTTCAAGTCACTTTGAAAAAAGAGATGTCAAATGGCTCAACTTGCCCCATCTGTGGGGTAAGGTGAGCCACCTTCTGGGGTAAGTTGAGCCACAAAAAACTATGTACAAAATGTATTGGGGCAGAACCAGCATGTCAATTTTGTGTTATTTTAAGTCTTTTTAACTCGCAAATTCACGATAAATACCAACATCCTCTAAAAGGAAGAGAACAGTCATGTAAATTTGCTCCTTTCTGCCTCCATATCGATGGCTTTTTAAGGTTTTTTTTTAATACACATTACCATAAGAACTACCATGGCTCAACTTGCCCCATGTTCGTTTGCTCAACTTACCCCAGTCCTAACTTAATGCGATAATTTCGCATCCACATAATGTGTGGATGTCTTATGCTTCAATCATGTAAAAAACTACGACAAAAATGAAGATTCATACTTGTACTAACAATGTTGTTCTTATGTCTTTATTATATTTAAAGACGTGTGCGTGTAAAAAGCACTTTAATATCTATTTCACACCCATTTTTTTACTTTTTTGGCTGGAAGTTGTATTTTCCCTGTAAAAAAGTACTTTTTGTTTCAAAGTTGAAAACAATGTGGTGGGGTTAGGGGTGATGCAATGGATCATCGTTACATGACACCACTACAATGTCCGACTTATGCATTATTGGCCTGGGGTGGTGGCTCAACTTGCCCCGATGGTCAAATTACCCCGCCTTCCCCTATATGCTACCAAATAATGTTCCAAGGAGTCTTCAATATCATCATCAAACCTTTTTTTTTTCAATTAATGCCAGGTTTGATCACCCCTAAATCGGCGTCAAATTATGTATAATTTAAGGGGTTTGATCCTGTCCAACGAACAAAAAAAAATGTGCACTGCAGATGGCTATCGGATGCCATCGGATGGTTATCGGATGATTCCATCGGATAGTTATCGGATGGCATCGTCCGTGCTTCAACGGAAAGTTCAATGCAGGAAGGGTCCGTACATGGGCCGTTATAGCACCCTTTAAAGGTTACAGAGGAAGAGCCCCCACTGCATGGGGTCTTGGACAGAGCCCCCGGTAGCTGTGGAGATTTATAAAGTTTATGATAGACTTTCATACGACATTATGCTATATACCATCAATCTTTCTTCTCGCTCGTTATCGTCAATCCTCGGCAGCCTGGTAGTTTTATCTTGTCCCTTTTCTTTATTTTCCAATTTAGATTTTAGCTCGTTGCATTCTACCTTCATTTCCCACATTTGTTTACATTTTTGTCATCTTTAATTTATTTCCCTTTTAATGTTTTTTCGTAGTTTTCTTTTCCCTTTTCTTTTCCTTTTCCCTTTTTCCTCTTTTTCATTTCCTTGCCCTTTCCCTTCCTTTCTCCCCCTTTTTTTAATTTTCCCAGTTAACTCTGCCGGAAGCTATCGAGAAGACGATTGCTGATAGTCTGATCATACAGAGAGATACTACAATTTTCTCACCCGTAATTCTTGCCTTTGATATTAAAGAAACAATAAGTTATATTGAATATAATCCTGTATAGACTGGTCATAATCAGTCAGAGTGTGATTTCAAATTCAACACGTTTATCAAACATGTCAAACATGTTCATATAATGACATTTCAATGTATAAAACAGATATATAAAATATATTGAAAATGTATGTGCAGTTAAAATCAACTTACTTTGATCTCCTCACATCCGTTTTAAACGATCATTTTGATCAAAATAATATTTTGCGGGTTTGTAGTCTAGCTCTAGCCGATATATGTTGCATCGTCAGGTCTTAATGATTGGTGTACGTGCATCGCGTGGGTATTTACAGTTGTTAACGAGTTGGAGTTCAATATCAGACTATTTTTAATGATTCGAAATTCAAAACAACCTTTGATATGTATTTACAAATAACTTTGTATTCGCATATACTCCCATCCATCGGAACGATGATTTAGTAATAATCTTTGACCTGACTGCTAAAGAGCATGAATTATTGTAAATTAGCCACCAGAGGACGAAGTTAACTGGTAATTCCAATTAAGGCGCCGATTGATAAAATGAATACACCTCAGCCCCCCCCCGGATATTGAGAATTGATCAAAAGAATGAAATATATAGATAAATAGATTAATTAATTGAGGAATAACGATATTGAAGAAAATGATAATGATGAATAGAATAATAAAAATGATAATGATCATAATGAAAATAATACAAATGAGAAGAATAAAAATACACAGAAAACGATAATGATAATAATAACAATAATAACATTAATTATATTGAAAATAGTACTTGTTCAACATTGGATAATATGGATAACAATGATTAATGATAAAGAAAGAAAGTGAAAATTGTAATGGTTGGACTTTGGATAATAGATGATTAATTTTCTTAATATTTTGTCCATTTCGTGTTAATCTAAATCTAAATTCAGGATGGTTACAACTTACAGGCCCTGAATTTTCATTGTAGCAACATAAAAGGACCGATTATCATTAATGTATGGCAATAATATGATTGACCATTGTAATAATTATCACTATTCAGATGAAGGTTCTTTTTTAATGACTTCAGATTCGTTCTTTCTCCTTTCCTCTTGTTTACCTTTTCTCTTGACTTTGTTCTTTTTCTCCTTACTGTTCCTCCCCACCAACAAGCCTCTTTTTTGTTTGTTTTTCACACCTTTCTCTATCAATTACCTATTCTTATGACTCATTTATCGTTTTTTTCTTTCTCTTTTTTATCTTTCCTTTTCCTCTTCATTCTTCTTTTTCTTCTTTTACTTCTTCTTTCTCTTCTTTCCTTCCCCCATTCTTTATTCTGCTTATCATGCTTATCCTGATATCCCCACCCCCTCTTTCTTTTAGTATTGTCACCTCAATAATACATGATGCAAACAAGAAAAGGAAATATAAAATATATATACTCGTGTATATTTATGTGTGTGTGGGTGTGGGAAGGGTGGGGTGAGTGAGATAGTGTGTGAGTGTGGATGGGTGCATGTGAGGGTGTGTGGGAGCGCATACATTCGTAATTCCGAAGCTTCGTTATTCCGAAGGGTTCGTTATTCCTAAGATTTGTATATACGAAGCTTCGTAATTTCGAAGGTTCGTTAGTCCGAAAACGAAGTGAGGTTCGTAATTCCGAAGGTTTGTTAATCCGGAAACGAAATAAGGTTCGTTGTTCCGAAGGTTCGTTAGTCCGAAAACGAAAAGATTAACGATCCTTATTTCGTTTTCGGACTAACGAACCTTTGGAACAACGAACCTTATTTCGTTTCCGGATTAACAAACCTTCGGAACAACGAACCTTATTTCGTTTTCGGATTAACGAACATCGAGGTATAGGCAATTTGCGTGTTTCGGAATTACGAACCTTTGGAATTACGAACCTTCGGAATTACGACCTGTGGGGTGTGTCTATCTATGCATAAAATGAATCACACGAAGCTATGAATGCAATCACAGACAAGTCAATACTATACTGTCATACCGATATTTTTTTTTCTCAAAACACTACATGGATTAACACAGTAGGCTAAATACGACGAATTTATCTTGTCCTCATCGGACGTATTCATTTCATTAAAGATATCAGTAAAAAAAAATCAGTAGTATAGTAATAATAGCAAAAAGCATCAAATATAAATCGTCAGTATTTACCATACAGAAGCTTTTGATTTATGATATTCTGTTACTTTGATATTGTTACTCTTTTCCAGATCTTGAAATTTCATATCCTTTATTCAGTTTCTACTAAGAACGTGTGCAATATAATGTCTAGTTTCGTGCATCTTGATATAAGCTATACAACGTAAAATAAATTTGTACTTACAAAAATGACATGGTCAAAAATATCATACAAACAGGTATGGATTGATCAAATTGACGATCAAATTTCTTTAAAAGGATATAATTAATTTATCTTTTAATGAACTGATTATACGTGTAAACTCGACATTGTATTGTAGAGCTAGTGTGTGAACTGGTTTCTTAAACAGTTAAATGTTATTATTTATACATTTGTACATCACTATTCTCGATCATATTTGTATGAAGAGCAAATTCATATTCAGGAGATTCGTATATCATTATTCCTTATTATATTTGTATGGAGATCAAAATCACATTCAGAAGATTTGTATATCATAAGTCTTAATTATATTTGTATGAAGATCAAAATCACATTCAGAAGACCCATATTTCATTATTATTTATCATATTTGTACAAAGATAAAAAACAACATTGTTGAAATTTGTACATCATTATCATAGTCTGATGATAAAGGACATGATTGATTTATCTTTTAATGAACCGATTCTACGTGTTAACTCGACATCGTATTGTAAAGATATAGTGTCAACTCGGTTATTGCAGAGTTAAATGTTATTATTTACACCTTTGTACGTCATTGTTCTTGATCATATTCGTGTAAAGATCCAAATCACATTCAGGAGATCTGTATATATCATTATTCTTCATCATATTTGTGCAGAGATAAACGATTCAATTCATAATGGTCATATCTTTCTGCTCAATGGGAAAAACAATTAATGACATTTTTTCTTCCATCTGGATATTTGTGTTTTATTGCATGACTCTTAATGAAATACAATTTCTGCGAAAATGATTTTACCTGTTGTTATATATAAGAAGAATTGTAAGAGCAAATACATTCAATTTAGTGATCTTCTAAAGAACATTCCAGAATGTCTTTCTAAAAGCTTTTGTTATACAGGCCTCTGCCTATTTAAAGGCCAAGGATTTTTGAATAGATTGCTTTACAATAGACTTGTATTGGAAGTGGAAATTAATAATAGGCTTGGCTATTTTGTTGACATGTTAATTTCATTGAGGTCATTCAAGAGTATTCTGGACTTTGACTGCTCCTGAAAGGAGAATATTTTTTTAAAGACAATGCTAGAACCTTCCATAATAGTGAATACTAGAAGTCTCTAGAATAAAGAATAATTTGTATATAAACTGGCAGTTTCTTTAAAGACATCATCATATCAGATCACTTCATCATACAGATCCACGGGGGCCACTTACATTGACGAGTGGATACCATGCGCGACCAAAAAAACACGTAAAAGGGATGTCCTTTTCACGATAGGGCACGTTACGTAAGTAACGTGATAAGGGTGTCAAAAACACAAAAATAATGAAAAAAGGGTATCTATTTCGCTAGGAAAATTACGTGTTTAGGGTCGAATTTGCGGGAATGATAAAACAAAATTAAAATGTTTTATAAAGGATGTCCATTTTGCCCCAATACTTCGTGTTTAGAGTCCGATTTGCGCGAGGTGTAGAAGGTGGGGTCGTACTAAACCAAATAAGGTAAAGCCGACGACCGAAGGACCCGTAACAATAAAACATTCCTGTGGCTTGTTTAGGGATTCATTTCAGGGAATATTTGCCAAGAGTATCGTTTTGTTTCCAATACTTGTTAAACGCCAATACTTGTTAAGGGGTGCATTTTCAGAATATGGAAATTACGTGCCTTTAGGGTGCTTTTCGAGACCCCATGGTCGCGCATGGTATCCACTCGTGAATGGAAGTGCCCCCCCCCCCCCCGGGTACAGATCACATCATCATATCAGATCAGAGCTAAGAGTTTCACGCCAGACTTTATGTCAGAGCAGACTTAATTTCCACCTGGAATATTTATCTTCTTTGGAATTATTTGCACACCATCAATGAACTGTTTGCAGTTATTTTGAGAGAATTCTCAGATCTTATCGAGATCATCAACCTGTTTTAATGAACGCTTTTCAACCCTTGGATTGCTGAATTTGACTGTTAATCATCATCAGCATTTCAACTCGTTACAGTGACTCTTTTTATTCATCATGCTTCAACATCAGTTTCATCATCGCCATCATTGTGAACTTTCATTTATCCAACCAACTTTCAGTAATCCATGGGTTGAAAAGTGTTCATTGAACAGGTTGATGATCTCGATGAGAACTGATAATTCCTCTCTCAAAATAACTGCAAACAGGGGGGCGTTTCATCAACATTTTTGTCCTACAAGTTGTCAGATCTGACAACTTTTCTGGATTTTGATTGGCTGAGAAGCACTGTTACTAAATTGGTAACTGTCGGATAAAATGGGACTTGTCGGATAAAATGTCTGACAAGTCCTTTAATGAAACGCTCCCCAGTTCATTGATGGCGTGCAAATAATTCCACAGAAGATCAATATTCCAGGTGGAAATGAACTATGCTCTGACATAAAGTCTGGCGTGAAACTCTGAGTTCTGATCTGATATGATAAAGTGATCTGATATGATGTCCTTATATACAAATTATTCACTATTCTAGAGGTTTCTAGTATTCACTATTATTGAAGGTTCTAGTATTGTCTTAAAAAAAAGTACCAATACAAGTCTATTATAAAGCAATCTCTATTGTTTAGCAGTCTGTATTGTCTCTCTTGGGACATTCAAGGGATAACAAAGATTATTCAAAGATTACTCATTTCCAACAAAGCTGTAATGGAACATTCTTGATCATTCTATAATATCCTTAAAGAGAAGATCACTAAATAAATGAATGTAATTGCTCTTACAAATCTTCTTATATATAACAAAGTTAACAAAGATTTCGTTTACCTTAGGGAAGTTGTCCTCCTAGAAGAATTCAAAAAGAGTCTTCCTTTTGGCATTAAATGTCGGTTACACTTCGTAATTCCGAAGGTTCTTTATTCCGAAGGTTCGTAATTCCGAAACACGCAAATTGACTATACCTCGATGTTCGTTAATCCGAAAACGTAAAAGGGTTCGTTAATCCAAACATTTGTAGCGTTATTCCGAAGGTTCGTTATTCCAAACGTTCGATAATCCGAAAACGAAATAAGGGTCGATGTTCTGAAGGTTCTTTAATCCGAAAACGAAATAAGGTTCGTCGTTCCGAAGGTTCGTTAATCCGAAAACGAAATAAGGTTCGTTGTTCCGAAGGTTCGTTAGTCCGAAAACGAAATAAGGTTAGTTAATCATTTAGTTTTCGTACTAACGAACCTTCGGAATAACGAACCTCATTTCTTTTTCGGATTAACGAACCTTCGGAATTACGAACCTCATTTCGTTTTCAGACTAACGAGCCTTCGGAATAACAAGCTTCGGAATAGCAAAGCTTCGGAATTACGAATGTATGCGTTAAATCTCACTTAGATGACCATAGAGTTACTGAAGTCAGTAAAGCAGCCATAGTAGCTGATGAATTTGAGGTCACACATAAAGGTAGTGGAGATAGGCAGAAAGGTAAAGGGTCATTTGAATCCCACAATAAACCTAGTGAGGGAAAATATGCAAGCAAGGACAAAGATACTAACAAGAATCAGGCTAGTGGGGGCACAGAATCAACCAAAAGGTCTGAGAATCGTATTCCAAAATTTGTACTCATTGTCATAAACCGGGACATTTGAAAGAATCATGTTGGAAAATGGTTGGAATGCCAACCAAAGTTAAGAAAGACATGGGTTTTATCAAGCAAACAAGTGTTCGCTCGATGGAGTTTGTCCCATCAAAGCCCAATCGAGATGTTGAGAGTGTTTCTCTGTTATTTGCTGATAAAGTCAAGCAGGTTGATGAAACCTTTGGAAGTTTTTTGTATGATGGTGAAGTATCCCCTTGTTCGACTGGAGCTACTGGTAGGTCAGTGGTGATCCGTAGGGATACAGGGGCAGCACGGTCCCTGATGGTGCCAGGGGATTTGGCTCTTCCTCCGGAGAGTTCAGAGAATGTGAAAGTCTTAATTTAAGGTATTGGCCCAAATTTCATGTCGGTTCATTTGCATAAGGTCGACTTAAAGTGTGACCTAGTTAGTGGTCATGTGACTGTTGGTGTCGTTCCAGAATTACCCATGGAAGATGTTGATTTCTTGTTAGGTAACGACTTGGCTGGAGATAAAGTTGTTGCATCTCCAGTGGTTTCAGAGAAGCCGGTTGAGGTAGCTGAAACTGAATTGTTGCAGGAAGATTTTCCAGGGATTTTCCCGGATTGTGTTCTTACTAAGTCTCAGACTCGTAGAGCTGAAAAGGATGGTGCGGAATCTGCTGATGTAGAGGAGAGTACTGATGTCTGGTTAGCTGAAACATTTTTCAAGGATTTGAATGGGGATAGTGTTGAAGGCTCTGTTGATAACAATGATAGTTTATTTAGTAAATCCTCCCTTGTACAGGCACAACAGGCAGACCAAGAATTAAAAAGCTTGTCACAGAAAGCATGTTCTGAGGCTGAGGCTGATAAGGTTCCTGACTGCTTTTATGTCAAAGATGACATTTTGATGAGGAAGTGGAGACCTCCCCAGAAACCAGCTGATGAAGATTGGTGTATTATTCACCAGGTAGTAGTTCCTCTCTCTTACCGCACAGATATTCTGAAAATGGCTCATCAGGTCATGTCGGTATTCAGAAGACAGAAGATAGGTCATGTCCGTATTCGGAAGACAGAAGATAGAATTATGAGGCATTTCTATTGGCCTAAGATGCACAAAGATGTTGTGCATTTCTGTAAGACATGTTATACAAGTCAGATTATTGGTAAGGCACAGCCTTCTAACGAGCCTGCTCCATTGATACCCATTCCTGCATTTGATGAACCTTTTACTAGGGTTCTTGTTGATTGTGTTGGACCCTTACCTAGAACAAGGTCGGGTCACAGTCTTCTCCTGACGATTATGGACTTGTCTACACGTTTTCCAGAGGCGATACCTTTGAGGAGTATCACTGCAAAGACAGTGGTACAGGCGTTAGTGCAGGTTTTCACTCAGTATGGTCTGCCTAAGGAAATTCAGTCTGATCAAGGGTCACATTTCATGTCAGGAATATTTCAGCAAGTTATGAAGGAGTTGGGAATAAAGCAGATCAAATCCTCTGCTTATCACCCACAGTCCTAAGGAGCGTTAGAACGCTATCATCAGACTTTGAAGACCATGATTATGGCTTATTGTGAAGACTATCCCGATGACTGGGATAAAGGGATCTCATTCCTACTGTTTGCAACTAGGGATTCCCCGAATGAGTCCACATGTTTTAGTCCATTTGAACTGGTCTATGGTCATGAGGTTAGGGGTCCCCTAAAGCTTATCAAAGAGAGGTTTATGGTTCAGGATAAGGATTCTAGACTATGTGTCAAAGTTTAGAGAAAGGCTCTCAAAAGCTTGTGATGTGAACACTTGAAAGTGTCGCAGGGAAAAATGAAAGCTCAGGCAGACAAAAATACAAAAGAACGAAGTTTCACGCCTGGAGACAAAGTGTAAGTGTTGTTGCCTTTGCAAGGTGAGCCCTTGAAAGCTAGGTTTAGTGGTCCCTACATAGTCAAAAAGAAATTGAACGATGTCGACTATGTGATCAGTACCCCTGATCGAAGAAAGTCTCAAAGAGTTTGTCATGTAAACATGTTGAAAGAATACTTTGAGCGAGAGGCTAGTCAGCCAATAGGTACAACACAGGTCAAAGAAGACAAGAAACATGTAAATGTACATGAAGAAGATGAAGATGAAGAAGATCAAGGAGAATCGTATCAAACGAGTTTGGACACAGGATGGTCGTGTTCTTGTCCTGTCAACTGACGGGAAGGTTATCCCTATCAGGGATCTTCATCATGCTGACTCACTCTAGGGTTTAGGTAAATCTCTTAAGTATAAACTATTTTCTTCATACCACACTTTCCATGTCTGCTCGTGTAAACATCAAATATCCTTGCTTGATATGCAATGCTTCAGTGAAGAAGAACCAGAATGCTGCTCTGTGCATACGAATTGGTGTCATGTAAAATGTGGAATTTCCATTGCTGATTTTGAGAGTGATGTTGATGTGACCTGCAACAAATGTACACTTAAAGACTTACCTTTTCATGACACAAGTGATTCTCAGATTCATTCTATTTATACTGAAATTCCACTTGTTCCTAAGTATAGTAACTCGGTTGAAGGTCACTGTAATATAGCTAAAGGAATTCTAAACAAGGGACTTACGATTTCACATTTAAATGTTCGAAGTTTGAGGAATAAAGTAGATCAGATATCACATTATTTATCTTTAAACTCCATTGATTTATTTTCTATGTCAGAAACTTGGTTGGATGTAAATGTAAGTTTGAATTTATCAATACAGGGTTACTCCTTGGAAAGAAAAGATAGGAACGATCAAGGTGGTGGTGTCGGGTGCTACATAAAATCATCTTTATCCTATGTTCGAAGAAAAGATCTTGAGTGTGATAATCTTGAGGTAATGTGGATTGAGATTAAACTATCAAATTCTAGACCTTGGCTTGTGGGCATTGTTATCGTTCACCAAGTTCAAATATTGATTTCTTTAATAATTTTTAGAACAATGTTGAAAGAGTGTACAGTATATCACATAACTTGATACTAACTGGGGACTTCAACTGCCCGGGGGGGGGGGGCACTCGACCAAAAAAGTGGTAGGGGTGTGCTGCGGGCGAGACAAAAAACGGGGGCCTTGGAGCGGGCTTATAGTAAAAAGGAGGGTCCTCGGAACGGGGTTCGGAACTACACATGTTTGTGAAAACGGGTCGCCTGCCTATGCATCCCAATGGAACGAGCATACGTCCATGCAGCTAGCACGGCGCACGGGCGCCGGCTGCGCCAGTGCAGAGGCGATGGTCGGACAGCGCTCTCCGGCCGCTTTTCACCAAAATTGCGGCTTATCGTAGCAGATCAATGCGACCGGAACGGCGTAACGGAAAATATGCGAAGCTTTGGAGTGCGTATCTTTCTTCTTTTTTTCTCGATAAGAAGAAAATGCTATGCCTTGGAGCGGCTTTCTTTGTTCTTTTTCTCAATAAGACATATATGCTATGCCTTGGAACGGAAATTTGAGTGTAAAAATGGGGGTCCCCTCCGCGGCACATACCCACTATGCATTATATACTGAGTGCCCCCCCCCCCCCGGGTTCAACGGTAATGTACTGACTGAAAATCCCTTGCATACCAAGCTACGATCTCTTTTTTCTCTCTTCAACTTTGAACAACTTATGCAATGTCCAACCCGGGTAAACCCTTACAGTAGTAGTTGTATTGATCTGATTTTTGTACCAAAGACAGAAACTGAGTTAAAATGTGGAAAAGTAGCAATAGGTCTGAGTGACAATTGCCTCGTATATATAAACATTAAGAAAATGCGAGTTCACTCATAACCATTGGTTTGTAGATTTAGAAGTTTCAGAAAATGTAATGCCTCTGAATTTATTGATGAAGGGGTAACACTCTTTGGACCTAGTTTTTATGATATATATAATTTGAATTACTTATGGAAATGTTTAAAAAAATTGTTTATTAGTCTTTGTGATAAACACGCCCTTTTTGTATCGGTGCGCAAGAGAATTTATGGAAACGGGTAATACTCAGTTTTGGGTTGAATTTAAACGAGTTAGAAATCAGGTTAATAATCTTGATAAGCACCTAAAAAAACAATACTACATCAATGAATTTCAGAAGAATATTTGTGATGCTGGTCGTACTTGGAAAACTTTAAAAAGTCTGTCTCAACAGTCTAAGACTTCATTTTGTACTGGATTGCGTACTGAAAGTGGTGTATTGACAGAAGACATTGATGTGGCAAATGCTTTTAACGAGTATTTTTCTAACAACACTGTAGGCAACCAGGCATACAAGGCAAAACCCAGTCACCCATAGTAGATTCCACTTTGAAAAGCTAACTGAGGAGTTCGTTTCTAAAGAACTCTTACATATGTCTGTAAATATGTCAAGTGGAAATGACGGTATGCATCCCCGTTTATTGAAGGAAGCAGCAACATTTATCAGTAAGCCCCTAACGCATATTTTTAATGTCTCTATTTCAACTGGACTCTCAATGCCTGATTGGAAATTGGCAAAAGTCAACCCTGTCTTTAAATCGGGTGATAAAAACCTGGCAAGCAACTATAGGCATATATCTGTATTGAGTCATATTATGAAAATACTGGAAAAGGCTTTACATAAACAACTGTACACATATCTTGTATCAAATAATACACTCAGTAGTTCCCAATCTGGGTTCCGACCTCTATTCTCAACAACCACTGCATTGATAGATGTTAATGATTATTTACATGTTAATATTGATTATGGGTACATTGTTGGAGCCCTGTTCTTGGATTTTAAACGGGCATTCGATCTTGTTGACCATAGCATTTTGCTTGATAAATTGTATGACTATGGTATCCAGGATTCTGAATTGACATGGTTTAAAAATTATTTATTGGGTCGCTCCCAGAGTGTATGTGTTAATGGTAAATTGTCAACGACTTGTGATATTGAGGTAGGCATATCACAGGGATCAATTTTGGGGCCCCTACTCTTTGTAATTTTCATTAATGATATATGCAATTTAAATTTCGAGGAAGATACAAAAATATATCTTTATGCTGATGATACAGCACTCTTTTGTAAAGGTAAAAACATCCCTTCAATCCAGGCTCGTCTACAATCCGAATTCGATAAGTTAATGTTATGGGTTGAGGGGAATGATTTAAAGTTAAATACCAGTAAGAGCAAAGTAATGTTGTTTGGTACACGTAGGAAAATTATCTCAAAACAAATTATGATCAAATATAATTCTCAAGTTATTGAGCAGGTTAATAACTTTAAGTACCTTGGAATTATCTTTGATGATTTACTCAAATTTAATGAACATATTGATAAAACTTGTAAGAAAACCTCAAGGACCATTGGATTTATACGTCAAATCAAACAATACTTGCCTGACAAAGTCCTCACTATGCTTTACAATGGGCTCTTTCTCCCACATATTGACTACGGTTTGGTAATATAGGGCAAATCTTCACAATACTTAATAAAAAAAATTACAACGCTTACAAAATCGATATGCTCGCTTAATTCTAAATGCTGACTTTCTTACTCCTCACACTATTCTACTTGAAAAATTAAAATGGCAGTCTGTTTCTCAAAGAGTCAAATATCAATTCTGTTTATATATGTTTAAGGTTATAAATAAACTTTGCCCAGAATATCTTTTGAATCTTATATTATTTCGCTCTCCTCTGATACAAACCAGATACGCCTTAAACTCCCCTCTCCTTATTCCCAAACCTAAAACTGAAATCATGAAAAAGTCCTTTCAATATTATGATCCGTTCCTCTGGAATAAGCTTCCCTCTAATCTTAGAAATCAGACATCCCTTCAAGCATTCAAAACTAAATGTAAATTCTTTCAGCTGAAGCCTTAGTTTTAGACCCCACTTTGATTTTTTTATTTATATGTATACGCTTCCTATTAAATGTTATTGTTTTTTTATACATGTATACGATTCCTAATGTTATGTTTATTGTATGCTTAATCTTATTCATAAGTCCATTGTAAAATATGTATATGTTCTTTTTATCGTTGCAGGGCCTCTTTGTAAATCAGTTCTATAACTGAAAGGGCTACCCTGTGTAAATAAAACTGAAATAAATGAAATAAATAAATAAATAAGAAGAATGTTATGGAAAGACAAATAATGAATTGTCTTATACAGATGTATCTAAGAACGGACCATGTGGTGTAAAGTTGTCTAACTCAGAGATGTTAGGAAATATAGATGAGGAATTAAAACACCTGCCTGAAGATCAGAGAAATGATATATCTGGCCAGTTAAGAGAAAATGAGAATGTATGTAAAGACAAACCAGGTCGTACACCTTTAACTGTACATGATGTACACGTAGGTGATGTAGGACCTATCAAACAGAATCCTTATAGGCTCAATCCAAGCAAGTTGGAAATGGTGAATAAGGAAATACAGTTTATGTTAGATAATGACATAATCGAACCGAGTCAGAGTAGTTGGAGTTCTCCTATTGTAATGGTTCCAAAGCCAGACGGCTCTCAGAGATTTTGCATTGATTACCGAAAGGTAAATGCAGTTACTAAGACTGACTCGTATCCAATTCATAGGTTAGAAGATTGTATTGATAGAGTTGGAAATTCTGCCTATATCACAAAGATAGACTTGCTAAAAGGATATTGGCAAGTGCCACTGACTGACCGAGCCAAAGAGATATCAGCATTTGTCACACCTCAAGGCTTATTTCAATGCAAATTCATGCCTTTTGGAATGAAAAATGCACCAGCAACCTTCCAAAGGTTAACAAATCAAGTGCTGGGCTTGACAATTGTGTCGTTTATATAGACGACATCCTAGTGTACAGTGATACATGTAATGATCATCTGGATCATTTGAGAGCACTGTTTGACATGCTGGACAAAGCCAACCTAGTAGTGAATCTGATGAAGAGTGAATTTGCCAAGGCAAAGGTCACATATCTTGGTCATGTTAGACTTCCCAATCCCCACAACTGAGAAAGAATTGCTCAGATTCTTAGGTATGAGTGGCTTCTACAGGAAATTTGTTCCAAATTACAGTACAGTTGTTAGCGCTCTAACAAACCTGCTGAAGGCAAAAGTGAAGTATCTTTGGTCTGACGAATGTCAAAGACCATTTGAGAAATTAAAGGCCATTTTGGTGAATAAGGCATCGAAAAACCAGTGTGCTACTTCTCTAAGAAACTCAATCGGTTCCAGAAGAAGTACTTAACTATTGAAAAAGAGGCACTGAGTCTCGTACTAGCCCTTCAGCAGTTTGAGGTGTATCTAACCATGGACCTATGAAGAGATGGACGATTAACGCGAGCAATTCTTTGGTCCAATGATAGTCACCGTCGCCTGGTTATGCGCATCTTAATGAGAACATACAGGTGTTGTAACAATAGCAATTACCATGACTACCAAGACGTATCTGATCACCCAAAGACGGAACAGTTTCCCGGTCTTGATTTTTGTTGGCTGATACCCTGTTTCAGCATGTGCCTTTCAGTCAACATGCTTCATATTTGGAGCAGCAAACTTGAAAAGCAGACGATCGTTATGATATAAAATATGATATTATTCGATCCGCTAACTACCGCTCACACATAAGGACCTCAATAACATTGAGAGATACACAATCTATAAATGTTATGTACCACGTATATCTGGAATATTATGGAGAAACTTGGGAAAATTAAATTTTAAATGGTAAACAATCAATCACAATGTTGCCTCTATATTACAATATGAAGACATTTCCCCAAATAAAACACATGGAACTAAGATTATCAAAGGTAAAAAAGAACTGCACATCGATTTTCCATGATTTAAGTGATTTGTTGTCTATTGCGCATATAATTTGTGAAATATAAATGTCCAGTCACGAACTGCTTCCGTCCCTTCTCACGGTGACGATCATTGAACCAAAGAAGACTAGTATGAAGAGAATGTTATTCAGAGGACAATTACAGTCACCTGTTAGTGAATTCATTAAGTAAGCGATGAATGTCCATCTCTTCATAGGTCCATGATCTAACCAATGGAAAGATTACAGTCTATACAGACCACAATCCTCTTGTGTTTTTGGAGAAATTCAAAACAAAGAATGTACAGGATGAGCCTAATGCTCCAACCATCCCCTTTGGAAATTGTACACATAAAGGGAAAGGATAATGTAATTGCTGATGCTCTTTCAAGAGTATAAAAAGTGAAATTATTTATTTTGCTTTTGACCAAGTATGTCATTTGAAGAAAACGTCTTTGATGTTCATTTATTTAAACATGTTTGTCAGTATATATCTTTGTACACATTAATGTAAATGATTTATCAAGATAACTTTGGAAAGTTAAAGGGGAAAATGTAATCTTAAAAGAAACCTTTACTACGGTAAAGCTTTCTTTTCCCGGTGGGGGAGGTGTTATATATAAGAAAAATTGTAAGAGCAATTACATTCATTTATTTAGTGATCTCCTAAAGAACATTCCAGAATGTCTTTTTAAAAGCTTTTGTTATACAGGCCTCTGCCTATTTAAAGGCCAAGGATTTTTGAATAGATTGCTTTACAATATACTTGTATTGGAAGTGGAAATGAACAATAGGCTTAGCTATTTTGTTGACATGTCTATTTCATTGAGGTCATTCAAGAGTCTTCTGGAATTTGACTGCTCCTGAAAGGAGAATATTTTTCTAAAGACAATATTAGAACCTTCCATAATAGTGAATACTAGAAGTCCCTAGAATAGTGAATAATTTGTATATAAACTAGCAGTTTCTTCAAAGACATCATCATATCAGATCAGAGCTAAGAGTTTCACGCCAGACTTTATGTCAGAGCAGACTTAATTTCCACCTGGAATATTTATCTTCTGTGGAATTATTTGCACACCATCAATGAACTGTTTGCAGTTATTTTGAGAGAGGAATTCTCAGTTCTTATCGAGATCATCAACCTGTTTTAATGAACGCTTTTCAACCCTTTTATTTTATTGTTAGTTGTTGCAGTATCGTAACACTGTAGACAATACAACAAATAAATGATGGTTTCATTTTTTATTTTTTATTTTTGTTATCACACTAATAGCAAGTCATATCTGACGTGATCATCTATCGAATTGAATCCTCTTTAAATGGCAAAATCCGATGAAGTTATTTGAAAATTATACTCTATTATATCATAATTTTCCATACAGATTAATTGAGTTATATATTATTGTGCAGATGCCAATGTATCTTGTTAAAAATGTAATACCGTTTGCTCAGAAATCATTTTCAAAACTAGAAAATTAGAATAAAATAATGACCCAAATTAACATCCATTTACTATGCTTTTCCTATACATTTTTTTTCGTGCCATTGTCTGAAATGCACATTCGACTTATTCCTTATAATTGCATTTAACAAATTGACCTACTTCGAAAAATATCGAAGAGTGTAGATCCGACTATTTCCGTATCAGATGAAGATAATATACACAACAAAAAAAGTAAGTCCCCCCTTCAATAAACATCAATGATTTCCGAACCAATGCGAGTGTTTGATATATTTTTACATGAGCGTGTAATTACTTTTATAAGCTACCATCTGAGTAAATGTTATGGACGTATTTTACGTCATGCTTCAGTGAGCACCATCAGAAGGCAAAAATGTCACTTTTCAAAAGTCACAAGCCAAATATCATGACTTTGATTCCATTTTATTGGAACTGATTCCAAATTATCATCATGAAAAATAGTGAGAAGGCTTGTAAAAGATACTTTCTAAAAGACTATACAACTTTTTGGCCAAATTTCACGGTTGAATAAACACAATTCCAAATTTGCTATAATTGGATTTTTACACATTTTTATCAGTAAATATGATAGAATATGATGACAGTTATTTTGAGAAAGAGTATCTTCAACAATATTCATCATTTCACGGTTCATTTTTTATTGAAAACAAAAAATACGATTTTCAAACATCATAGGCAAGTATTGTTTCATTTTGGTAACTGAAACTGATCTTTTATCAACTTTTTCGTTATGTTCATGGCCAATTAACATGCTTCAATGATTCAAAGGCGTTTAAGTAAACATTCACGCTTGAATGAACATGTGGAATGTGATTAGCCCTTTTTTACGTTATTGGAAAAAACGCAATTTGTAACTATGGATATCTGTCACAAACCTCCTTGTATGGTTCATTTCATTTGATTTTTATGAAAATCCCGATCTTTAATGCATCAGTGAGCACACAATATTCGAAAATTATGCAAATGAGAAGAAAGTTCAAGGCCTTGGCCCCACTCTGTGCCGTATCGAATTGTTATTTTGGTGTGCGTGCCTTTTGGATAGTGTTACTCTGAAGCCATGTGCGAAGTTTCATGAAATAACTGTTGGCAGAAGTAACAAAAACCGTCCATGAAACAAACCCATATTTCATATTTGTTTCAATTTTGACTTCCTCTCCCATAGACTTGTGTTAATTATGGGTGCATATGTTTAAGAATAAGTAACCCCTTATTCAATATGGTGGAACTTTTTTTGAAGGCTGTCTTTATCAATGTCATTTGGCAGTAATGTTTATCAACCTATGGGCAGAATTCTGTGCAAGAATGAAATCGATTTGTTTGTTTATGGATGAGTGAGCACGCATCAAAGTGGGAAAATGGGTATTTTCAATGTCACAGACTCATTTTAAAGGGTAATAAGGTGAATATTGGGGGCAAATTCGGTTTCAAATGTGACTTTAATTGCTGTTGTTTTTATCATCCATCATTTCTATCACCACACACTTTCCGAACTTTTAACATTTTTATGGTTGAGCGAACACATTCGAAAACTTAGGAATGAATACTCTTTATACTCTTTATACTGCATAAATGTATTCTTTTCTTAACAATTTCACATGATCAGTTTAATTTATGGACAAATCAGGGGTGGATCCAGAATTTAAAAATGGGGGAGGGGCCAATAATCGGGAGAGCCACCAACATTTTCAAATTTTAATATGACCTAACAAGTTGTAGAGGATAATACCAAAAAACCCAAAATACGTCACAATACAGGGGCCGCGGAACGGTTTTCAAAGTGTGGGGGAGGGGCTTAGCCAAAAGTGGGGGGGGGGGGGGTGCTGACCATGCCAAAAATCACAATCGTATGGTAATTTTTACATTTTTGTACATGCTTTTGGAAAAAAAGTGGGGGCCCCTCGCTTCTGCGGCCCCTGCAATATTGTGCTCACTCAACCATGAACATACGATATCAAAATTGTGAGTGGAGTGGCTAAATGATGGATAGAAAAACAGCATTAACACCATAAAATTCACCTAACAACAACTTTTGCCCAACTTTGTATTTGCACAATCTGAAAAACGACTCTTGTGACTTTCAAAAATGGTCATTTTTAATTCAATCTTTAATTAATCATGCATGGCTCAACCGATCAATCTCATTTTTTCCTAGGAGTTGCTTAATGAGTGTAGAAAACCACCTACGAAATATCGTATCTCAAAATAATTCCGTTCAAAAGTTACAGCAATTTGATTTAGGGGGACTTACTTTTTTGTTGTGTTTATATATATATTCACACATTATAATCATGTCTAGATTCACAGCATAGAATCACGATGTATTACAAATACAAGTATACGTACATAAACAGTATACACACTCTTTAATAAAGCAATGGTAAAATTCTCACTGCCACCATAGTCATTACTAGTTAAATATATGAATAGAGAATCATTTGATTTCTCGCGATATATCTAATAACATTGTGTCTAAAATACAAGAACTAAAAATTCCCTCACATAGGATAAACATGATAAGGATGATGTTTGATAACTGGAAAGCTAAAAAAAAAGAAAAGAAGGGAAATCCATTGACTCTGCCTTTTCTGTCCTTTTTTATTCTTATTTATTCTTATTTTTTGGGGGGTGCATTTTCTGAAGTGTTTCGCATTCGAGTTATTCCATATAATTGCAGTTCCATATTGAACTATTACGAAAAATATCGAAGAGTGTAGATCAGAAAATTTCTGTATCAGATGAAGGTAATATACATATTTAATTATTTACACATTATAATCATGTCTAGATAGAATAATAGCATACATTAACGATATGTTCCAGTTCATGCATAGAAATACAAGTATACGCGCATAAACAGTATAGCATACGCTCTTTAATATTAATGGTAAAAATCTCACCGCCACCATGGCCATTAGTAGTCAAATATCATACACAGGCGCCTTAGACCACTCGGCCTTAGACCACAATGACCTTTTCGGACGATAGCCTGTTTACAGTGGACATCGTTTTGATTATCGGGATATCGCTCATGCAGCCCAGTAAAAATTCTCGCATTGCTCTCCACCAATCAGATTGCAGGGATTTTCCCATCCATTCTATAACATAGAATAACATATATTCCAATTTGTGCATAAAAATGCGCGCATAAACAGTTATACACACTCTTTAATACCAATGATAAAAACCTCACTGCCACCATAGTCATTATTAGAATCATCTGATATACATGTATAGGAATAGAGAATCATTTGATTTCTCATAATATATCTAATAACATTATGTCTAAAATACAAGAACAAAAGTTTCCCCAAACAGGATAAACATGATAAAGTTAATGCTTGATAATTGGGAAGCTCAAAAATAAAAATTGAGATCCATTAAATAGGCTTTTTGTGCCATTTTCTGAAATGCAATATTTTTTTTTTCTTATTCGAGTTATGTATGAAGAGAGAAACATTTGGTTTCCCATAAAATATGTGTTTCAAGTTGTGGTTGGGTTGTTAAGTGGTTTTACTTGACTCGAACATCAGAGAGTAGTAAGAGATTTCTTACAGGTAGAAAGTGGAAAGCTGAAAATAAAAATTGAGATTCATTGACTATATGCTGTTTTATGCATTTTTCGTGATATTTTCCTAAATAAAATAAGTTCTTTTTAAGTGTTTCACACTCCGAAAAATATCGAAGAGTGATGATCAGACCATCTCCATGAAAATAATATTTATATATTCACACGTTATAATAATGTCTAGATTCACAGCATAGAATCACGATATCTTCCAATTTATGAAAACATACAAGTATAGTCTAGAATTTCCCCACACAGAGGATAAACATGATAAATATTATGGTTGGTACATGCAAAGTTAAAAACAAAAAGTTGTAAGCAGCGAAATGCTTTTTATGGGTGAGAAACGAGAAAGAAATGATCCAACAATTGTTTTATGTATTTCTACATTATAGCAGCTTACTTTAGCAGAAAATGGTAACTCAGTGGATATCACCCCCCCCCCCATCTTCTGCGATAATAATTATATCATGTCATCACATATTTCAAGCGGAATATATAGAGTCTATCCGAAGTGCAGAAAGCGAGCTCTCCCGATCGGTACTGCTGGAGGTAACACCAATATATCCCAGTCTCCTCAATCTTGTAATCATTAAGAAGGTTCCGGATGTGCCTTAGTTCATTTGTATACTCGTCAATGCTCACCAAGCCTTCATCATGCTTCACCTTGGCTATCAGGATTGTATTCCATTGAGATACAGCAGCGTAAAGTTTGCTACCCGGTTCCGTTAATTCATGTTGTACAGCACCCTGTTTGTCTATCAATCTGATAGCATCCAATGATGAAGTGATCAGAGAACCATGGTAACTAGTGATTTGATTTGGTACATACCCGTTGCATGGTATCTCCCTGACTGCTTGCCCACCTGATGCTGGAAATACCAGGATCTTGCTGACATTCCAGTAGCCCACATAGATCAGATCATCACCACCATCAACAGTGAGATCAGAAACCCAACCTTCAAATCGACTTACAGTCTTAAACATTACATTCAATTGTGTGTACTCTGGTGTGTACAGTGTGATGTTGTTTGAAGTATCCATCACAACACATCGACCATCAGAGAGGAACCCTACCCCATAAATTTTAACATCCTTAAGAACTGTCCGCTGAAGCTGACCATCAGGAGAGAAGATGGAGATGCCACCTTTATTACATCCTACTGCCATTCTACCGTCTGGTGTACTAACCATGACATTCATGCTACTCTCAGCTGGCAAAGCAACGTTCTTTACATTAACAATCGTATTAGTGCACAAAGAAACGTCTTTTTCATCAAAGGTTTTATTAGTGGGCAAGGCGACGTTCTTTTCAACTACATGCACAATCTTTCCAAGGCCTAGCTCATCAACTCCAGCATTTCTCTCGAAATTAATACTTTTCCCCTTTATGCCCGATTTCTTCGGCTGCTCGTAGTCAGGATCCTTTTGATCAAAGACCTCTCGCAATTCTTCACACAGAGTGTCGTGTGCAGCCAAAGTATCCATATCTAATGGAATCTTTATTTTGTTAGTTACCATTTCAGCCATGGTCGTCAACTGATTGATGTACTTCTTAGCCGTGGTCTTTATGCTTTCCAGTTCTTCCTCTGCTCCTTCAGTCGTTTCCTTGACTTCTCTTAGCAGGCTTTCTCTCTTCTCTGACAACTGCCGGACTGCATCATCATATGCTTTGTTGATGTCACTTGTACACTGTTTCTTGGCATTGTCAACACTCTTGGTCTGTTCATCTATGAAATCAATGTACTTCTGAAAGCATAATTGTTTCTTGTCCACCTTTGATTTAAGTTCTTCGATACCCTTCATGTGTTTGTCCTCGTAAGCTGCTCCCTCGATGACCTTGTGTCCTTCGTCTTTATGTTCCATAACAACACACCTGAAGCATGTGAATCTCCTGCAGCTGGAACAGAAGCAACCCTCATCTTCTTTTGGATGTTTCCTGCATTTCCGGTATTTACGGACTGAAACCTTTCCTGACGAGATCTCACTCATGGCAATGACTTCATGATCGATAAAGCCTTCCCATTGAGAGTGCGTATTAAAACAAGAGGTGCAGAGATAATTGCCACAGTCTTGGCAGTAGACAACGGCATCGGGTTTCTCATCGGATTTACAATTTGTGCAAATCTGAGGATGGCCCTTCATATCCTCTATTAGACTCTTCAAAGCAAGATTTACCTGTAGTCTGTCGACATCTTGGTTTGGGACCTGCGTTACAGCTCTGCAGACAGGGCATCGGATCTGGCAGTTACCATGACACTCTAAGAGGTTGTCCAGGCAAGTCTTGCAGAAAGTGTGAGAACAAGACAGGATCTTGGGATCGGTGAAGGTAGAAAGACATACTGGACACTCTGTACTCTGGGAGATGACAGTCTTTAATGCTTCAGCCATGGTTGGGTTTATAGATAACTGAAAAATAATTATTAAAAAACAAGACCATAGGACCATAGAATCTGCCATTTGACTTACATCACTGAGTCATAAAAGGATCACGTTGGGTTTTAGAATAGGGAAAGGAAGGGGAGGAGGAAGGGGAAATTGGGAATGATAAAATGAGGGGGGAGAGGAGAAAGGAGAATGGGAAGAGGAGCTTGGTACGATGAGAATAAATTGGGATGGTGAAAGGAAAGGAGTGAAAAGAAAAGAAGAGTATTAGGAATTATATTGCTTTAAAAAGAGTATTATTTTTATAAGTTTATTTCCAATTAGCTTAATGCCATTTCGTCCAATTACCAAACTCCTTTACTATCATTTGGTCTAACATAAGCTAATCCACTATCCACATGGTCTAATTGCAATTTCTTTCACTCACCAAAGTCTGGTCTAACTGGACTTAGTGTTAATGGGACAAAATAAATAAAAATGAAATGGATATTTATTTAGACCAACTGGTTATGAGACGAAATGGTAATAGACGAGCATGTGATTAGACGAAGTGATGATTGGACCAAATGGTTTTTAGACGAAATCTTGTTTTTTCTTAAGTTTTTATTGGGTTTTCATAATTTTGCATATTAAACAAATCACATAATTAATACGAGTAATTTAAAATATAACATAATAAACAAATAAGAAATACAGGCAGCATACACATTATTAGTTTACATTAGAAGAAGTACAGCTTATCAACAGATAATACTTGATAAACATGTAGTAAAAACAGTCACTTTCTCTCTTCTCTGTATTCCTCATCCCCTATAGTATAGTAAAGTCAAGAATGTAATAACAGAGGAATGAAATCATTTGATTCACCTATTATTAAAGATTAACGAATTCCATCCTAAAAAGGCATATTAAGTTTTCTTCAATTACAAAAATTGATGTTGATGAACCGAATGGCATTAGACTAAATTAAGGTATACCATGTGGTGAGTGGAAGAATTGGCATTAGACGAATAGGCAATTTACCGTTTCATTTTCCACATTACTTCCGGGTTGGAAAATAAGTCTGATCACCCTTAAACAACGATCTTTATATATAAAAATTGTTCTGATCCTGTCTGTTCAAATATGGTGATGTTACAAGTTCTCACTGGTAACAATCGCTTATTATTAAAGAAAAATGGCAATCCAATGATATTAAAGACGACTGACTGGAATACTCCCCAGGGAGTGGAGGATGTGCACACATTGTGTGCGGGAATGACTGATTGAATCCGACGACCGGGGTAATACTATATCTGTAAAGCGCTTAGACACGTCGTTCCGATGGATTAAGCGCTATATAAAAAAGCGGATTATTATTATTATTATCATTAAAGATACAATCATTAAACAAGCTATATATATCAATCAGAGTGTGATTTTAAATTCGACACGTTTCTCATACAAATGGCAATTGAATGTGTAAAATATATACAGAAAATCACTTGAAAATACATGAATTATTCAATATACTTACATCAAACTGCTTATGTCCATTATAAACGATATGTTTCTCAGTTTGATCAAAGCAATAATATTATACGGGGTCTAATAGCAGCAGTATTAGATAGGTAGGCTACATCAATTCACAATGGTGGTGCGTACTGAATCGTGTGCAAATTTACAGTTGTTTACGAATTCTAGTTCAATATCAAACTATTGTTAGTGATTTGGAATTCCCAGTAACCTTTGACATGTTTCAAATGTGCATTCATGTACTTCAATTAAGCGTGACGGTTGATTCACGGGTTTTTACCTGATTGAAAATAATCGAAATGTTTGTAGTATATTATTGACTTGTTTAGAGAGAAAAATGAAAAGAACGAAAAAAAAAAGATAGAGAAAGAAGTAAATAAAGAAATAAAGAAAGAAATGGTAGGAAGGAAAGTAGGAAATAATGAAATAAATGGCAGGAAGGAAAAGGGGGCTCGGTGTAAAATGGCAGACTGAGGTAAAAAAAATCGTAAAACCTAAGATATGAAAAAGTACAAATAAGTTATCATACTTTCACGCAAACAACAGAAGATGATGAAACAATGTAAAACAGGTTGATTAATTATTTTATTTGTCAGGTAACTATGAACAAGTACAAGAAATATTGAACAGAAGTATATACATTGACAGGATTGCCCATGAAAGCCGAGATGGCTTATTTCAATGGGATCCTTACATTAGTAATTGAAGGCAATGTACATCTATGAAAAAACACCTATAAAAATCTACAAACTACATCAATTAAGTCAAGACCACTAAATTAACACGATGAATTGTAAAGCTTAATATATATGTGGAGCGTTGTGGCGCAGTGGATTAGTCTTCGGACTTTGAAACAGAGGGTCGTGGGTTCGAATCCCAGCCATGGCGTAATTTCCTTCAGCAAGAACTAATCCACAGTGTGCTGCACTCAACCCAGGTGGGTGTTTCATAAAGCTGTTCGTAAAGTTACGAACGACTTTACGCACGACTGGAACATGTTCTTAGGTCATAACTTAATTACATAGGGATATCACAGAGCACAAGAAAGGATCACCAGTCGTTCGTAAAGTCATTCGTATCTTACAAACAGCTTTATGAAACACCCACCAGGTGGGGTAAATGGGTACCGGTAGGAAGTAATTCCTTAAAAAGCTGTGTGCGCTATGAACGCCTAGCTTAGCCGGGTAAAATAGGAGCGCCTTGAGCACCTAACAATGTGGATATGTGCGCAATATAAATATCCTATATATTATTATTATCATAAAAACATTATAATATAGAAAAACATTAACGCAGTCAACAAAATATGATTGAAATAATTGTAAAACAGGTTGAGTAAACGATCATTGCTTCTAAGTTACATATGAGAATTATACTAATAATCAGTTTTTAAGTAGCGCTAAATGCATCGTTACTAATACAAGATTCATGAATCGTAAAACCTAAGATATGAAAAAGTACAAATAAGTTATCATACTTTCACGCAAACAACAGAAGATGATGAAACAATGTAAAACAAGTTGATTAAATAAATCATAACTAAATAGTTATATATAAGACTACACGATACACATGAAATTAGAAAGAATATTTAACATTACAGAGTGGGGACATTTTGTTGTTTCAATACTCTTTTAAATTGTGTAAAAGTTTTAACCGATTTAACATGATTAGGGAGGGAATTCCAAAAATGTATACCTTTATAATAACATGTGTTGCCAATTTGACCTTTTCTCATAGATACCACAAAGTTAAACAGACTATTTCTTGTTTCATGCCAGTGAATATTAGATGACCGTGTAATTTTTTTTTATATAATAATAATAATAATGAAACGTTTTTGTATAGCGCAAAATACATTAGCAAAGTTGCATGTCTCTAAGCGCTTTTTACAAAAGGAGTGGAGATGGAGGGGAGAGCACTGGGTTCTTACATTAATTGTTTACAAAATGGTGAATAGATGTGTTTTCAAGCTATTTCTAAACTTTTCGTATGGTTGTATATTTCTAAGATATTCTGGCAGATTATTCCATAAAATAGCAGCTGCATGTGAAAATGATCTTTCCCCATATGACTTTGTCACAGTATGTGGGACCTGTACTAATTACTTTTTACTTGAACGTAGCATTCTGTTAGGTTTATATGGTGTTAACAGTTCAATGAGATACAATGGAGCAAACTGATGGAAACATTGGTAGGCGAATAAAAGTACTTTGTAGTCTATGCGGGATTGGATAGGTAGCCAATGTAAGTTTTTTAAGACTGGGGAAATTGGTTCATGTTTCTTTGTTCGTGTTACGAGTCACGCTGCTGAATTTTGAACGAGCTGTAATCTTTGAATTTGACATGTAATGATATTCGTTTAAATATAAAATTTTATTAACATGGTGAAGTATAGGTTGTTGCGACCTCAAGTCTATGCGAAGAAGGCGCGCTTTTTTTATTTCATTCTTCCCAACATGTGTTCTTGGATGTAAGCATAACGTTTATTGTAAAAATAACAGAAAATTATTAAAATGATACTGATAAGGCTTTTAGGGAACCCATCAAATCTGGGGATTCTGAATACATTTCATTTTTATCATAAAAATCAATGCCAGAGCTAATATTCAAATTATTATTTTGGCCTATAGGACCTGGGCATTCTAGGCCTATAGGACCTGGGCATTCTAGGCCTATAGGACCTGGGCATTATAGGCCTAAGTGCAAGGGTAGATAAGGCCGAAGACGTAAATAAAAATTATTGATAAAAATATTAATGATTATAATACTGATAAATATACAATAAATCAAGCGGTCACCAATAAAAATAAACAACGTGAAAGAACAAAACGAGAAAGAGCCCGCGCGAATGTATGGTGTATAATTTGCTGGAAAGCAGAAGAGATATTGTGTCCAACACCCCCCCCCCCCCCAAATTCTCTCCCCGCTCAAGACCGGAGTGAAACCAATGATAATAATATAATATATTAAAACAAAAATCCAGATTCACAATTTCAATGGGGAGTGTGTCATTCCCCTTCTCCGTTACAATTTGTCAAGTGGCAGCGGCAGGGAGAACAATTTGTTTTGTTTTTTAAGCAGAAAGCTGCGATGATAGGGAGAGAATAAAATAAATAAAACATTAACGAATAACAAGAACAAAACAACGACAAAACAATTTGTATCAGGATGAATTTCTTTTCATTTAACCTAGACCAACTTGGAGAAATAAGATGTTCATGCAATTGTCGTATAATCGGAGCAGATGTCGGCGGAGCAAATATCGGCGGAGCAATTGTCGCGGAGCAATTGTCGTATAATCGGAGCAATTTTCGGCGGAGCAAATATCGGCGGAGCAATTGTCGCGGAGCAATTGTCGTATAATCGGAGCAATTGTCTTATTTTGCGTAGCAATTGTCGGCGGAGCAGATGTCGGCGGAGCAATTGTCGGGTCACCGCCCCAGGGATATACGGTGGTCCCGAAGAAACGTGTGTAGCAAACTCACTAGCGAGCGGCGAGCGAACAAGTCAGGACATTAGTATGCAAATCCGGATCCCAGCTTTGCGAAGCAACCAATCAGATCACGTTTTGCAGTCAGCACTCAATGTGAAGTGCTACATTTTTATTTTTTCTCGTCTAGCACTCGTTTTCAGCACTCAAATATTCAGCAGTAATCAGCACGTTTCGGTTTCCTTGTAAAAGTTAACCCTTCAAGTGCTGATTTTGGCACTTCAAGTGTAGAATCTCACTCAGCACCGAACATTTAGCGCCTCAGTTTTTTGTGTGCAGGATTCATTTTAATCCCGCATGAAAAGTGCACAATTTCCAGACCCTGGGAAGCATTCCTTGCATTCATCGCAGCCTCATAATGGTGCTGGCAAATTCAAGCATACAATAACTTTCGCATCCAACCGGGTACCCATTTAGCACCTGGGTCGAGAGTGGCAAGGTGTGCAATACGTCTTGCCAAAGGATGGTATATAGACCGCGGTGGGAATCGAACACACGACTCTCTGTTTACAAGGCGGGAGTCAGAACCACTACACCACGACTCTTAAAAGAAGGCCTTCCTGAAAAAAAGTCGTGCACAGAACATGTTTCTCATAAACATAAAATACGAGCGCGAAGCGCGAACTCATTTTTATCAAACATCAAGGACGAAAAAGAACAACCTAAGTATTTTTCGTAAAAATGAACAGCTTGCACAATCTCCTTAATAAACTATTGAAAGTATGAAGAGCGAAATGAACCATTAATTTTAACCTAGCTGAAACGCTGATATTCTCCCCGCCTGTCAATTTCTTCACTCTTCTTCCTCTTTCCCCCTCTTCTTTGGTTATTCCATTTTTCCTTTTTTTACGTAGCCAATTGGGCGTAGCGATCGCATTTGGCCTCCTGGAATTGCCATTTACATTTTCTTTCCTAGTCTATTTTAATTGGTACAAGAGGAGGCAAAGGCGATTAGACACTGGATTCACATTTTTTTCTAAAAATTAAAACTGATATGTTCAATCTTACACATTCATTATCTCGGCCAATTATTTTCTGTTCATTATTGCGATTTTTTTCTTACTTGATTCTATTTCACCTCATTTCATTCATCTCCTTTGTTTATTCCTTTTTATTTTGTGCTGTTTGTATATCTCTTTAATACTGGGAGGGGTAAGCCAGCAGCAGGGAGAGGAGGGCCGTATCAGCACAGCATCCCGCTTGTTTTTCTTTTCCACCATATCATTTTTAAAGTTTCCCTTCCCATTTCACTTATTTTTCTTCTGTTTGTACTTTTTTTAAAGGGGGAAGCAAGACCACCTCCCCCCTTGATCCGCATGTGCCTGTCGAATGCAATTTGCATCCTAAATTCCTCTTTTCTTCCTCTTTTGTAATATATATATATTAATTTGTGGAAAAAAATATTAGAAAATAATGTTATAAAGAGAGCCCCGACTTTGCTATGAACATATGCAGTCTTTTTAAAATTACCTTAGTTGAAAAAAATCAAGATCCGAGATTATTTATTGTCATGTATAAAAATACCAGAATCTGTTTTCAAAAAGTGAATACTACATAACACCGACAAACATACTTTCCATTAGCCAACATATTTCAACAATCAAATAATGCGAGCGCGAAGCGCGAGCTGAAATTTTTTTACATTCCGACATTTATACATGTACTGGGCATTCTAAGCACCTTAAAATCATGAACAGGATAGGGGTATGACTATACACTTGATGTGAGCGCGAAGCGCGAGCCGAAACGAAATTCGACATCTCACGTTTTGCAAATCAGGAAAAGGATGGATAATTGGATAAATGGACAATATTCCTACATTAATAATTTGATAATCTGATCTGAAACTGGAACAAGATTCGTATCTAAATAAACATGTGTGCGTGTGTTAAGATTCAGACCTAGAATTTGGACATTCTAATTACATTCTTTATTATAATATCAATAATAAGAGCGCGATGCGCGAGCTAAAGATTTTCTGATCTAAAAAAAATGAATGACGAAGCGCAAGTTGATATTTTTATCATTACATATATTTTAGTTGCGACCGGGACATTTTTGTCTTCATATGACTATGATGACTATCTTCCTAAGCGAGAGATGAAACTTGTCGATATTCCATTCTGAAAAAACAGACAGTGATTATTCGGAAATCATGAAAATATTGTTATCTTACTTATCAATCAAATAAGCCCAATGAATATGTTTTTAACAAAAATAATGCAAGCGCAAATTGTGAGCCGAAAATTTTGATAAACTGTCATGAAAGAGGAATTCAAAATAATTTGTTACAATTTATATATGTATACATAACTCCCCCATCAAAATGCAAGTGCGCAGCTTTAGCTGATACTATTTACAATTAGACCAGCCTAAAAAGGGATATTTTTTTAAAGAAACAAAGAATACATAAAGAGATTAGTTACTTGACAAATCAAATAATGCTAGCGCGCAGCGCGAGCGGAAAATGTTGATATATAGACCGTAAAATATAGTCATTTTACAGAAAACTATAAAATCTATTTGTAAATCAAACAAATTTGAAAACTCAATGTCTGAGAAATGTTTTGTATATTAACTTCAAAACTTGATATTTAAAACTCAATATAAGTCTATTAAGCAAGATATGTATCTCATAGATTAGGCAATGCGAGCACAAAGCGTGGGCGAAAATTTAACGTAGGGACATGAAATCCCCCCCCCCCTCATCTTATTTTATTAACTCGTCTTTCCCCTCTTATTTTTCCTCTTCATTTTCTTTTCTATTTTCCCTTCTTTTTCTTTAGTCCTCTCTTTCCATTTTTTTCATTTTGCTCGTTCCAAAAATGGGGGGGGGGGCATTTGATATCAAATGCCCCCCTTTCCAAAAATTGAGGGGACGCGTCCCCCTGTCCCTCTGGGATTTCCACCAATGTATGCAATTTGATTTGAAATAAAAGAAAGTCCTATATAGTCTTTGTAGTCGAAAAAATGTTTCAAAATAGAGTACTTTCATGACCAATTACTTTATTCTCGCCTGCTCCCATATCGGATTTAATAACAAAATCAAGGTTTCTAAAAAAACGCACCGCAAACCCCAAATAAAACCCCTAAATTCATAAAAAAATATATGAACGACAATTTTCTTGGAGTATTCGCAAGTTGTCCGAAAAGTATCCTGATTGTCCTAGTCCTTGAATTTACCACTTGTGACGTTGTCCTAAATGTCTCCGGTTCTGTCCTCATACGATCTGCATGCTGTCAGCGCCGATCGCCGACAAATTTATTTAGATAATCTTGTCCTAGGACAGTCCCGGGGATGTCCTACGACAATACACAGACAGATCTGGTCGTGTCCTAGGACAAGATCATTTGCATAATCTTTTACGGAATTTGGTTGCGGACAGCATGCCGAAATGAGAAAAGTTGCTTCCGCAACCCTTCCTGGTGTTGTCCGCGCCCTAGTGGAAAACCGCCTTATTAATTTTGGTTTCGTACGGCCCCACCTTCCACACCTCGCGCAAATCGGACTCTAAACACGTAGTGTTGGGGCAAAAAGGACATCCTTTATAAAACATTTTAATTTTGTTTTATCATCCCAGAAAATTTGACCCTAAACACGTAGCTTTCCTAGTGAAATAGATATCCTTTTTTCATTATTTCTTTTGGTTTTTGACACCCTTATCACGTTACGTACGTAACATGCCCTATCGTGAAAAAGACATCCTTTTTACGTGTTTTTGGGGTGGCGCATGGTATCCACTCGTCAATGTAAGTCCCCTGGCATTCTCGCGATCATTTCACAGACGCTTTCTATACACATAGAATCTTTTGACCATACATGTAGCTCTTCATAACAAAACAGTCTTTGTCGAAAATTTGTGAATCAAATCAACAGTGTCGTCCTGGACTCTGACTAGGCAAACGACACATTAGTTATATTTCATCCGATCCGAGTCTCAAGACGATGTAGGCCTACTATCACGGTTCACCAACTTTCGACAATGACCTCTAGTCTGTCCTTTGTAATTTGACAGGCATTTTTAATAGATTCCCAATGTTCCAGAAAGCGTTTCCTCCTTTCCATATTTATCTATTGAAAAATCTCCATCCTTCTTTCCTTCATTCCTTTCTTCCTCCCTTTATTTCTCTATATATGCCTTTCCTTCCTTCTATCTTTCTCCCTTTTTTGTTATATTCTTTTTTCTGAACAAGTCAATACTATATCAGTGACAAACAGATTACTATTTTTTTTTATTTTTATTGATTACTCAACTATAAACGAAGAATTTGTCTTGCCGTCATCAAAGTATTTTGTTTCATTAAATCACTAAAAGAAAAAAAAACAATAACAGTTATAATATTAGCCAAAGTATATACAGCAAATATGAATTATGATATTATATTATTATCATATCATTACTCTTTTACAGATTTTGAAATTGCATTTCCTTTATTCACTTTCCAACGTTTACATTATAATATTTGGTTTCGTACATTTTAAGAAAATTTCTAAAAGTTATTATGTATACTTTGATCAAATTGATGATCAAATCTTGTATAGTTCCTGAAAATGAAGAGCATAATTGATTTGATTTACCTATTAATAAACTGATTCTATATGTAAACTCGACATATTGTATTGAAGAGCTATATAGTGTGAACTTGGTTTTTAAATTCTTAAATGATGTTATATTTATACATTTGCACATCACTGTTCTCGATCATATTTGTGCAAATATAAACAATTGCATTCATAGTGATCATACTATCCTTCTCAATTGTATAATTAATTAATGACGTTTTCTCTTCATTCTGGATATACTGAATGATTATTGATGAAAGAGAATTTCTGCTAATTTAAATTATGTATACCTGTAGAAAATACAAGTACTTATGATATTAAAGTTTCATTTTTTTCCACGGTAATAGCAAGTCTTATCTGACGTGATCTTCTATCGAATTGAATTCTTTTTAAAAGGCAAAATCCGAAGCAGAAATTTGAAATTATATTATTGAATAATTTTCCAAACTTAGATAGAATGTAACAATTTGATTGAGTTATACACGTATTGTTCTTTCCTCAAGATTTTCACGACCAAGGGGAAAAGAAGAAAAGTAAATTAAACTAAAAGGCTGAACATATCATTGTCTGAATATTATGTCGAAATCTATCACAAAATTAGATGTTTGCACTGTTTTGCTAGCTCCCGGCTTTTTGGGAAATTGCCCCCTTAAAAAAATTCATTTCGCTCCATTTGATTTCGTTTATTTTTACAAAGTTATAATATATGCAAAACAATATATAAATATGGATTTAATATAGTGATTGACCAATGAAAAGTTCGTCAGACTTCTATGGATGGCAGATATCGACATCCATTAACTCATTACAACTGCGCTTTTCTATACATTTCGTGCCATTGCCTGAAATACAATAAGCTATTCTCCGTAAAGCTATTCTATTTCACGTTCGAGTTATTCCATATAATTGCATTTTCAAATTAAATTTCTTCGAATATATCAAAGTAGTGTACTTCACATCGGTTCTATATCAAATACAGGTAAAAATAAAAATACACAGTATAAGCATGTTCTATAACGGAGAAGGTTGTTTTTACCATAAAGATCATGATCTCACTTTCTATCTACCTGATCAATGCATGAAAATATATATTACAAGTAAATACATACATAGTATAGCATACCATCTGTAAAATGAATGGTAAATATTACACTTCCACCATGGTCATTAATACGTAGTTAAACTAAATACATGTTTATGAATAGAGAATCATTTGATTTCTCATGATATATCTAATAATATTATGTCTAAAATACAAGAACTAGATATTTCCCCACCGAGGATAAACATAATGAAGATGACGCTTGATGATTGCAAAGCTCAAAATAAAAATTGAAATCCATTGACGTTGCTTTTTATGCACTTTCGTGCCATTTTCTTAAATGCCGGCAATATTTGTTTGTTTTGTTTTTACATTCAAGTTATCATATATAATTGCATTTTAAAATTGAAATACTTCGAAAAATATTAAAGAGTTTAGATCAGACCATTTCCATGAAGATAATATTCATATATTTACACAGTGTAATCATGTCTAGACAGAATAATAGCATAGAATAACGACATATTCCAATTTATGCATGAAACCATAAACAGTATAGCATACACTCATTAATATCAATGGTAAATATCACATTGCCACGATAGTCATTGCTAGACAAATATTATATGCATGCATATGACATTGAGAAACATTTGGTTTCCCATAAAATATGTGTTTCAAGTTGTGGTTGGGTTGTTAAGTGGTTTTACTTGACTCAAACATCAGAGAGTAGTTAGAGATTTCTTACAGGATTAAAGAGGTACTTTATTACTTAGCAAGAGTGCGCCCTCTAACTGAATAAACATTATAGGTTATCAGTTGAACAAATCACATAAACAGGATACTGTTACGATATGTATATTTAACGTTATGTGTTAAATTTAAGCACGAGAAATTCCCTCACATAGGATACACATGATAAAGATGATGCTGGATAAGTGGAAAGCTGAATATAAAATTGAGATCCATTGACTATATGCTGTTTTATGCATTTTTCGTGATATTTTCATAAATGAAATAAGTTCTTTTTAAGTGTTTAACATTCCGAAAAGAAGAGTAATGATCAGACCATCTCCATAAAAATAATATTTTAATATTCACACGTTATAATAATGTCTAGATTCACAGCATAGAATCACGATATCTTCCAATTTATGAAAAAATACAAGTATAGTCTAGAATTTCCCCACACAGAGGATAAAAATGATAAATATGATGGTTGGTACATGCAAAGATGCAAACAAAAAGTTGAAATGCTTTTTATGGGTGAGAAACGAGAAAGAAATGATCCAACAATTGTTTCATGTATTTCTACATTATAGCAGCTTACTTTAGCAGAAAATGGCAACTCAGTGGGTCTCACCCCCCCCCCCCCATCTTCTGCGATAATAATTATGATATCATGTCATCAATTATTTTAAGCGGAATATATAGAGTCTATCCGAAGTGCAAAAAGCGATCTCTCCTGATCGGTACTGCTGGAGGTAATAACGATATATCCCAGACTTCTCAATCTTGTAATCATTCACAAGGTTTCGAATGTGCCTTAGTTCATTTGTATACTCGTCAATGCTCACCAAACCTTCATCATGCTCCACCTTGGCTATCAGGATTGTATCCCATTGAGATACAGCAGCATAAAGGAGACTACCCGGTTTGTTTAATTCATGTTGTACAACATCCTGTTTGTCTATCAATCTGATAGTATCATCTGATGAAGTGATCAGAGAACCATGGTAACTAGTGATTTGCTCTGGTTCATACCCGTTGCATGGTATCTCCCTGACTGCTTGCCCACCTGATGCTTGAAATACCTTGATCTTGCAGGCTCCCCAGTAGCTCACATAGATCAGATCATCACCATCAATCGTGAGATTAGCAATCCAATCTTCCTCTTCACTCAGAGTCTTAAACATTACATTCAATTTTTTGTACTCTGGTGTGTATAGTGTGATGTTGTGTGAAATATCCATCACAACGCATCGACCATCAGAGAGGAACCCTACCCCATCAATCTTAACATCCTTAAGAACTGTCTGCTGAAGCTGACCATCAGAAGAGAAGATGGAGATGCCACCTGTACTACATCCTACTGCCATCCTACCGTCTGGTGTACTAACCATGACATTCATGCTACTCATAATATAATAATAATAGAACAGCTTTTATATAGCGCATTACACCTTATAAAGGTCTCAATGCGCTTTAGGGAAAAAAAAGAAAAGAAAAAAGAAAAGATGAGGAAAAGGCTGCTGGTAATGCCTGGTTAATATTCTTTTCAGTTAAATAGATATGTTTTCAATGCAGATAGCTGGCAAAGAAACGTTCTTTACATTAACAATCTTATTAGTGTACAAAGAAACGTCCTTTTCATCAAAGGTTTTATTAGTGGGTAAGGCGATCTTTCTTTTAACTACATTAACAATCTTTCCAAGGCCTAGCTCATCATCTCCAACATTTCTCTTGAACTTGACACTTTTCCCCTTTATGCCCGATTTCTTCGGCTGCTCGTAGTCAGGATCCTCTTGATCACAGACCTCTCGTAACTCTTCACACAGAGTGTCCTGTGAAGCCAAAGTATCCATATCTAATGGAATCTTTGTTTTGTTAATCACCATTTCAGCCATGGTCGCCAACCGATTGGTGTGCTTCTGAGCCGTGGTCTTCATGCTTTCCAGTTCTTTCTTTACTCCTTCAGTCGTTTCCTTGACTTCTCTTAGTAAGCTTTCTCTCTTCTCTGACAACTGCCGGACTACATCATCATATGCTTTGTTGATGTCACTTGTGCACTGTTTCTTGGCATTGTCAACACTCTTGGTCTGTTCATCTATGAAATCAATGTACTTCTGAAAGCATGACTGTTGCTTGTCAACCTTTGATTTCAGGTCTCCGATGATCTTCACGTGTTTGTCCTCATAAGCAGCTCCCTCAACGACCTGGTGTCCCTCGTCTTTATGTTCCATCACACCACATCTGAAGCATGTGAATCTCCTGCAGGTGGAACAGAAGTAATCCTCGTCTTCTTTCGGGTGTTTCCTGCATTTCCGGTATCTACGTACAGACACCTTCCCTGATGAGATCTCACTCATGGCAATGACTTCATGATCGATAAAGTCTTCCCACTGAGAGTGCTTATTAAGACAAGAGGTGCAAAGATACTTGCCACAGTCTTGGCAGTAGACAGCAGCATGGGGCTTGTCATTTGATTTACAATTCGTGCAAATCTGAGGATGGCCCTCCATATCCTCTATCAGACTCTTCAAAGCAAGATTTACCTGTAGTTTGCCAACATCTTCGTTTGGGACCTGGGTCACAGCTCTGCAGACAGGGCATCGGATCTGGCAGTTACCGTGACACTCTAAGAGGTTGCCCAGACAAGTCTTGCAGAAAGTGTGAGAACAAGACAGGAACTTGGGATCGGTGAAAGTAAAAAGACATACTAGACACTCTGTACTCTGGGAGATGACAGTCTTTAATGCTTCAGCCATGGTTGGGTTTATAGAAGACTGAAAAATAATTATTACAAAACACAATGAAGAATAATATAAATGAATGAACCATGGAATCTGTCATTACATCACGAAGTAATAAAAGGATCACCTGGGAACATATTAAAACTGATTTCTGTACATTCTATTCATCTCCCTATAGGCCTGTTGCAGAAAAGGTATGACCTTACGCAACTCAAAGTATCAATCACAGTTTGATTGTCAACCAATAGATTAAGCGTATTGGGTATTTACGATTATTTGGGGGGAGGGGCTGGGAAAGGGGGGATGTCGGAGGGGATGGGGGAATGGGGAAAAGTAGCTACGGGAGATGAAAGAAAGTGTGAAAGTGAAATAATAGGAAAGAAAGGAGATGAAGTGGAGTAAGAGGGGAGAAAAGAAATGACACCACCACAATGTCTGACTCATTTATTATTGGCCTGGGTGGAGACTCAACTTGCCACTATGCTCAACTTACCCCGCCTTCCCCTATATGCTACCAAATAATGTTCCAAGGAGTCTTCAAAATTATCATCAAACCTTTTTTTTTCAATTAATTCCGGGTTTGATCACCCCTAAATCGGCGTCAAATTATATGAAATTTAACGGGTTTGATCCTGTCCCATGAACAAAATAATAAAATGTGCAGATGGCTATCGGATGCCATCGGATGGTTATCGGATGATTCCATCGGATAGTTATCGGATGATTCCATCGGATAGTTATCGGATGATTCCATCGGATAGTTATCGTATGGCATCATCCGTGCTTCAACGCAAAGTTCAATGCAGGAAGGGTCCGTACATGGGCCGTTATAGCGCCCTTTAAAGGTTACAGAGGAAGAGCCCCCACTGCATGAGGTATTGGACAGAGTCCCCGGTAGCTGTGGAGATTTAGAAAGTTTATGATAGACTTTCATACGACATTATGCTATATACCATCAATATTTCTTCTCGCTCGTTATCGTCAATCCTCGGCCGCCCGGTAGTTTTATCTTGTCCCTTTTCTTTATCTTACAATTTAGATTTTAGCTCGTTGCATTTTACCTTCATTGCCCACATTTGTTTACATTTTTGTCATCTTTAATTTATTTCCCTTTTAATGTTTTTTCGTAAGTTTTCTTTTCCCTTTTCCTTTCCTTTTCCCTATTTCCTCTGTTTTCCTTTCCTTACCCTTTCCCTTCCTTTCTCCCCCTTTTTTTATTTTCCTAGTGAACTCTTCCGGAAGCTATCGAGAAGACGATTGCTGATAGTCTGATCATACAGAGAGATACTACAATTTTCTCACCCGTAATTCTTGCCTTTGATATTAAAGAAACAAGAAGTTATATTGAAGATAATCCTGTAGACTGGTCATAATCAGTCAGAGTGTGATTTCAAATTCAACACCTTTATCAAACATGTCAAACAGGTTCATATAATTACATTTCAATGTATAAAACAGATATATAAAATATATTGAAAATGTATGTGCAGTTATAATCAACTTACTTTGATCTCCTCACATCCGTTTTAAACGATCAGTTTGATCAAAACAATAACATTATGCGGGGTGTAGTCTAGCTCTAGCCGATATATGTTGCTTCGTCAGGTCTTAATGATTGGTGTACGTGCATCGCGTGGGTATTTACAGTTGTTAACGAGTTGGAGTTCAATATCAGACTATTTTTAATGATTCAAAATTCAAATCAACCTTTGATATGTATATATAAATAACTTTGTATTCACGTATACTCAAATCTAGCGGAACGATGATTTAGTGATAATCTTTGACCTGACTGCTAAAGAGCATGAATTATTGTAAATTAGCCACCAGAGGACCAAGTTAACTGGTAATTCAAATTAGGGCGCCGATTGATAAAATGAATACACCTCAGCCCCCCTCCCGGATATTGAGAATTGATCAAAAGAATGAAATATATAGATAAATAGATTAATTAATTGAGGAATAACGATATTGAATAAAATGATAATGATGATTAGAATAATAAAAATGATAATGATCATAATGAAAATAATACAAATGAGAAGAATGAAAATACACAGGAAATGATAATGATAATGATAATAATAACAATAATAACTGTAATTATAGTACTTGTTCCACATTGGATAATATGGATAACAATGATTTATGATATCAGTAAAAAAAATCAGTAGCATAGTAATAATTGCAAAAAGCATCAAATATAAATCGTCAGTATTTACCATACATAAGCTTTTGATTTATGATATTCTGTTACTCTGGTATTGTTACTCTTTTCCAGATCTTGAAATTTCATTTCCTTTATTCAGTTTCTACTAAAAACGTGTGCAATATAATGTCTGGTTTCGTGCATCTTGATATAAGCTATAAAACGTAAAATAAATTTCTACTTACAAAAATGACATGGTCAAAGATATCATACAAACAGGTATGGATTGATCAAATTGACGATCAAATTTCTTTTAAAGGATATAATTAATTTATCTTTTAATGAACTGATTATACGTGTAAACTCGACATTGTATTTTAGAGATAGTGTGTGAACTGGTTTCTTAAATAGTTAAATGTTATTATTTATACATTTGTACATCACTATTCTTGATCATATTTGTATGAAGAGCAAATTCATATTCAGGAGATTCGTATATCATTATTCGTTATTTGTATGAAGATCAAAATCACATTCAGGAGATTTGTATATCATAAGTCTTAATCATATTTGTATGGAGATCAAAATCACATTCAGAAGACTCATATTTCAGTATTATTCATCATATTTGTACAATGATAAAAAACAACATTGTTGAAATTTGTAAATCATTATCATAGTCTGATGATAAAGGACATGATTGATTTATCTTTTAATGAACCGATTCTACGTGTTAACTCGACATCGTATTGCAAATATATAGTGTCAACTCGGTTATTGCAGAGTTAAATGCTATTATTTACACCTTTGTACGTCATTGTTCTTGATCATATTCGTGTAAAGATCCAAATCACATTCAGGAGATCTGTACATATTTGTTCTTCATCATATTTGTGCAGAGATAAACGATTCAATTCATAATGGTCATATCTTTCTTACTTCTACATCATAAAATGTGTTTTTCCTATGTTTTCTTTCATTGTGTAATTGGTGTACGTGCATCGCGTGGGTATTTACAGTTGTTAACGAGTTGGAGTTCAATATCAGACTATTTTGAATGATTCGAAATTCAATACAACCTTTGATATGTATATATAAATAACTTTGTATTCACGTATACTCTCATCTAGCGGAACGATGATTTAGAGATAATCTTTGACCTGACTGCTAAAGAGCATGAATTATTGTAAATTAGCCACCAGAGGACCAAGTTAACTGGTAATTCCAATTAAGGCGCCGATTGATAAAATGAATACACCTCAGCCCCCCCCCCCCCCGGATATTGAGAATTGATCAAAAGAATGAAATATATAGATAAATAGATGAATTAATTGAGGAATAACAATATTGATGAAAATGATAATGATGAATAGAATGATAAAAATCATAATGATCATAATGAAAATAATACAAATGAGAAGAATAAAAATACACAGAAAATGATAATGATAATGATAATAATAACAATAATAACTGTAATTATATTGAAAATAGTACTTGTTCCACATTGGATAATATGGATAACAATGATTAATGATAAAGAAAGAAAGTAAAAATTGTAATGTTTGGACTTTGGATAATAGACGATTAATTTTCTTAATATTTTGTCCATTTCGTGTTAATCTAAATCTAAATTCAGGATGGTTACAACTTACAGGCCCTGAATTTTCCTTGTAGCAACATAAAAGGACCGATTATCATTAATGTATGGCAATAATATGATTGACCATTGTAATAATTATCCATATCCAGATGAGGTTTCTTTTGTAATGACTTTCGTTCAGATTCGTTCTTTCTCTTTTCCTCTTGTTTACATTTTCTCTTTTTTGTTATTTTTCTCGTTACTGTTCTTTCCCACCAACAAGCCTCTTTTTTGTTTGTTTTTCACACCTTTCTCTATCAATTACCTATTCTTATGACTCATTTATCGTTGTTTCTTTCTTTCTCTTCTTTCACCTTCCTTTTCCTCTTCATTTTTCTTTTTCTTCTTTTACTTCTTCTTTCTCTTCTTTCATTTCCTTTATTCTGCTTTTCATGCTTATCCTGATATCCCCACCCTCTCTTTCTTTTAGTTTGGTCACCTCAATAATACATGCTTTTAATAAGAAAGGGAAATATAAAATATATATACCCATGTATATTTATGTGTGTGTGTGGGTGTGGGGAGGGTGGGGTGAGTGAGATAGTGTGTGAGTGTGGATGTATGCATGTGAGGGTGTGTGGGGGCGCATACATTCGTACTTCCTAACCTTCGTTATTCCAAAGGGTTCGTTATTCCGAAGCTTCGTAATTTCGAAGGTTCGTTAGTCCAAAAACGAAGTGAGGTTCGTAATTCCGAAGGTTTGTTAAACCGAATACGAAATGAGGTTCGTAATTCCGAAGGTTCGTTAGTCCGGAAACGAAATAATTAACGAACCTTATTTCGTTTTCGGACTAACGAAACTTCGGAACAACGAACCTTATTTCGTTTTATGATTAACGAACCTTTGGAACAACGAACCTTATTTCGTTTTCGGATTAACGAACCCTTTTACGTTTTCGAATTAAAGAACATCGAGGTAAAGGCAATTTGCGTGTTTCGGAATTACGAACCTTCGGAATAAAGAACCTTCGGAATTACGACCTGTGGGGTGTGTCTATCTATGCATAAAATGAATCACACGAAGCTACGAATGCAATCACAGACAAGTCAATACTATACTGTCATACCGATAATTTTTTTTTCGAAACACTACATGGATTAATACAGCAGGCTAGATAGGACGAATTTATCTTGTCCTCATCAGACGTATTCATTTCATTAAAGATATCAGTAAAAAAAATCAGTAGCATAGTAATAATAGCAAAAAGCATCAAATATAAATCGTCAGTATTTACCATACAGAAGCTTTTGATTTATGATATTATGTTACTTTGATATTGTTACTCTTTTCCAGATTTTAAAATTTCATTTCCTTTATTCAGAGAATATCAGTAGCATAGTAATAATAGCAAAAAGCATCAAATATAAATCGTCAGTATTTACCATACAGAAGCTTTTGATTTATGATATTATGTTACTTTGATATTGTTACTCTTTTCCAGATTTTAAAATTTCATTTCCTTTATTCAGTTTCTACTAAAAACGTGTAGTATGTATTTAACTTCCTGTTATCATTTCAGTCATTCACCCTCACTTGTTTACAAACACCCCCAATATCATCTAAGAATTCCAAAACCCCCAATACCATTTAACTGCTAATCATTGACCATAAAGGGACCAACCCTCAGTGACGTCAGCTAACTTCATGGAAGAAGTATGACTCACACTCCAGCCCCAGTCACTTGCAAAGAGCATCACCACACCCCTTATACCAGAGAAAGTTGATAGACAGTTACCTGTAGACCAATCAGATTGAGTTTAGATCACTCCCACCTTAAATTGTTACACCCCCAAAACTAATGATATAAATAAGACTTCTTGATTATTAGAGATATAGAATATACTCCAAGACTTAGACGTCCATCGAATATTATCTTAACTTCACTTTGAATCTCAACCTGCAGATACTTCTAAATTATTTTGTATTCATCGTCTCCTAATATATCTGAATCTTCATGTACTTCGAACTGTAGCTGAATATTGATGAATAAATACCTAGTGATTTGAACTGCATACCTTTCGCCAAAGTTTCCTCATTACGCTCCCTCGATAATCACCGATCCCATTCCCCAACACAACATGGCGGAGAACCCGGTTTTCTAATTGAAAAATACTTCATCAACATGGCTAGGTGCTTCGAGAAAAGACTGAGAATTGCTCTCATGAAAAGAAAGTTAAGTTAAAGATATCATCTATCCTACGAGTGTCAGTACTGGCCCTGTTAGAACCTGAGCTACATTGGATGACAAAAATCGATGACTACAATTACCGCATTGCAGAAACACACAGACGGAAGACAAATACGGATGAACAGACGGAAGATACAGACGGAAGAGCAGACGGACGATACAGACAGATGGACAATATGACAAAGACATCGATGACAACACAGATGACAATTACACTAACTGGAAACATGACAAGACACCATCGTCAACGCCAAGGACGCAGATCACCACTACAACAACATAATCCTAAACTATTGAATGAATGACATTGACTCTTCCCATGAATATAATATAACTCTGGACATTACTGTTCAATATACTTAATTTTAATCATTCTCTGAAGTCATCTTCTTCATCTCTGATCGGTAAGTGAAACCATTTTCTTAATTGTTCCACTGGCATGAGAGAGAGCGAGAGGCTATATTTAATTTAATGTCCATTACATGTGTATAATTGTATGTTCAGTGTACATAGTTTCATTAATTTGTTATAATAACATTATATTTATCCTTTTGATTTGACATTGGGAATAGCAACATTCAAAAATATTTGACAGACACTGACTCTAACCAGATTATTAAAATTGACCATGAGGAAAATTAAACCACAATTTTTACTTAAGACAAAGTCATTGACATTGACAATACCGAGCTAGATAAGGATTAACCAAGTTAATGAAACATGTGATATTTCATTATTTCTCAAACAACATTTGGATGTGATGTAATCAAGGTAGATGATATCATGAAGCAAGAATGTTTTATGTTTCAATCAAAATCATGATGATGTTGTATTTGGTTAACATTAACATGTAAAGCAAAGCATTTTCCAGTGATGAATGATACTGGACTACACATAGGCCTTGTGTGTCAAGAAATACGTTTTTATTTTGGTTTTTATTATTTTCTTTAAGTATTTCGCTGCTTTGTGTATAGCATGAAATTTATCAAGTTTGAATACACTTGAAAATGACCATTAAGACATTATCAGAGCAAATTAGGAGTGAAACTCATATAGAAGAATTGGTGCGTAACCCTATGACATAGATATACTTCAGAAATAGAAGTGAAAATAAAAGCACATTTCCCTATGATGAGGACGCCCACCGCTCACAAATTGATTGATTTGTATAATTTTGTTGTGGAGTGTATAGAAACTACTTTGGTAACATCACTATTCTCTGAAATCTTACAAGTGTGAACAGACCCTTAGAAAAACTAATCCCCATTCACAAAGCAAGCTTTACCCCAATTCACCTATTTCATTACAATATCCAGACTAGTTGACAGGTACAAAGACATTAATACATAAATGACCATTACAGAAAATTACCCTGTGACCCCTAAAGCCCATCGAGACCATTAAAGTTTACTGTGACCTACTGACAAACTTATCAGACAGAGATATTTCAGACAATTTTATTTGATTTAAATAAGTGATTTTTTTAATATTTTGCTAAATGTGTGATTGAATTAGAACTTAGTAGTAATTGTTGACAATGTGTTTCATTTAGTTTAGTCTAGTATACATTTATTGAACAAATAATATTTATCGTCGCAAGGTTGATAACCAAGATAAGTTTGAATTTATACTTGTCATATGATGATATCTATCAAGTTTGAAAGTACTTGTTTATTTTGTTCTTTTATAACATGAATAAGGAAAGATATTCTCCAACAGGATAGGAGTGATAGTAATGATTGAAATCTATGTTGATTGCTTCATTTGAAGTACATATTGGCTAGCCTACCTAACATAGAGAAACTGTCAATTCTAGAGCGCACCTGTTAACTTTCCGCTAATTATCATGTTGATCAGATGCTAAGATTTATATAGCATACATTTTTTTCTTGTTATTACTGTTATTGCTTGAACTACTTTAGTGCTATAGTTAGAGTGAAATAATCTGTATTCTTCGTTTAATTTGAAGGAGTTTGTACTGTGTAATTAATGAACATTGATTTAATAATATTTGTTTCAAAGTGCATAAGTCTGCATGAGTTAATGTATATAGTATCATTATTGGTTGATCAGTTGATTGATTTACTTGTGTGTTACTTTATTTCAATATATTTAGTGAATGTATTCAATGTGTTATATCTTTAGTTTAAGTTGAAATTGTTTAAGATGTAGAATAAGTTTAATCCTCTTATATAGTACGTGAGAGAGAGAGTGAAAGTACAGTGGACAATCGAGATACGCTATTCTGGTTTCACTCACTTTTCAAAATAACTTTTGTAACCTATTTGTATACATTTTCCCCAAATGAGGAGAGGAGCCTCATTTTCCAAAGAAAGGGGATGTTATGTAGTATGTATTTAACTTCCTGTTATCATTTCAGTCATTCACCCTCACTTGTTTACAAACACCCCCAATATCATCTAAGAATTCCAAAACCCCCAATACCATTTAACTGCTAATCATTGACCATAAAGGGACCAACCCTCAGTGACGTCAGCTAACTTCATGGAAGAAGTATGACTCACACTCCAGCCCCAGTCACTTGCAAAGAGCATCACCACACCCCTTATACCAGAGAAAGTTGATAGACAGTTACCTGTAGACCAATCAGATTGAGTTTAGATCACTCCCACCTTAAATTGTTACACCCCCAAAACTAATGATATAAATAAGACTTCTTGATTATTAGAGATATAGAATATACTCCAAGACTTAGACGTCCATCGAATATTATCTTAACTTCACTTTGAATCTCAACCTGCAGATACTTCTAAATTATTTTGTATTCATCGTCTCCTAATATATCTGAATCTTCATGTACTTCGAACTGTAGCTGAATATTGATGAATAAATACCTAGTGATTTGAACTGCATACCTTTCGCCAAAGTTTCCTCATTACGCTCCCTTCCAATAATCACCGACCCGATCCCAACATAACAATATAATGTCTGGTTTCGTGCATCTTGATATAAGCTATAAAACGTAAAATAAATTTCTACTTACAAAAATGACATGGTCAAAAATATCATACAAACAGGTATGGATTGATCAAATTGACGATCAAATTTCTTTAAAAGGATATAATTAATTTATCTTTTAATGAACTGATTATACGTGTAAACTCGACATCGTATAGTAGAGCTAGTGTGTGAACTGGTTTCTAAAATAGTTATGTTATTATTTATACATTTGTACATCACTATTCTTGATCATATTTGTATGAAGAGCAAATTCATATTCAGGAGATTCGTATATCATTATTCGTTATCATATTTGTGTGAAGATCAAAATCACATTCAGGAGATTTGTATATCATAAGTCTTAAACATATTTGTATGGAGATCAAAATCACATTCAGAAGACCCATATTTCATTATTATTCATATTTGTACAAAGATAAAAAACAACATTGTTGAAATTTGTACATCATTATCATAATCTGATGATAAAGGACATGATTGATTTATCTTTTAATGAACCGATTCTACGTGTTAACTCGACATCGTATTGTAAAGATATAGTGTCAACTCGGTTATTGCAGAGTTAAATGTTATTATTTACACATTTGTACGTCATTGTTCTTGATCATATTCGTGTAAAGATCCAAATCACATTCAGGAGATCTGTATATATCATTATTCTTCATCATATTTGTGCAGAGATAAACGATTCAATTCATAATGGTCATATCTTTCTGCTCAATGGGAAAAACAATTAATGACTTTTTTTCTTCCATCTGGATATTTGTGTTTTATTGCATGACTCTTAATGAAAGACAATTTCTGCGAAAATGATTTTACCTGTTGTTATATATAAGAAGAATTGTAAGAGCAAATACATTCAATTTAGTGATCTTCTAAAGAACATTCCAGAATGTCTTATACAGGCCTCTGCCTATTTAAAGGCCAAGGATTTTTGAATAGATTGCTTTACAATAGACTTGTATTGGAAGTGGAAATTAATAAAAGGCTTGGCTATTTTGTTGACATGTTAATTTCATTGAGGTCATTCAAGAGTATTCTGGACTTTGACTGCTCCTGAAAGGAGAATATTTTTTTAAAGACAATGCTAGAACCTTCCATAATAGTGAATACTAGAAGTCTCTAGAATAAAGAATAATTTGTATATAAACTGGCAGTTTCTTTAAAGACATCATCATATCAGATCACTTCATCATACAGATCCACGGGGGGCCACTTACATTGACGAGTGGATACCATGCGCGACCAAAAAAACACGTAAAAGGGATGTCCTTTTTCACGATAGGGCACGTTACGTAAGTAACGTGATAAGGGTGTCAAAAACACAAAACTAATGAAAAAAGGGTATCTATTTCGCTAGGAAAATTACGTGTTTAGGGTCGAATTTGCGGGAATGATAAAACAAAATTAAAATGTTTTATAAAGGATGTCCATTTTGCCCCAACACTTCGTGTTTAGAGTCCGATTTGCGCGAGGTGTAGAAGGTGGGGTCGTACAAAACCAAATAAGGTAAAGCCGACGAGCGAAGGACCCGTAACAATAAAACATTCCTGTGGCTTGTTTAGGAGTTCATTTTAGGGAATATTTGCCAAGAGTATCGTTTTGTTTCCAATACTTGTTAAGGGTAAGGTTTTAAACGCCAATACTTGTTAAGGGGTGCATTTTCAGAATATGGAAATTACGTGCCTTTAGGGTGCTTTTCGAGACCCCATGGTCGCGCATGGTATCCACTCGTGAATGGAGGTGCCCCCCCCCCCCCCCGGGTACAGATCACATCATCATATCAGATCAGAGCTAAGAGTTTCACGCCAGACTTTATGTCAGAGCAGACTTAATTTCCACCTTGAATATTTTCTTCTTTGGAATTATTTGCACACCATCAATGAACTGTTTGCAGTTATTTTGAGAGAATTCTCAGATCTTATCGAGATCATCAACCTGTTTTAATGAACGCTTTTCAACCCTTGGATTACTGAATTTGACTATTAATCATCATCAACATTTCAACTCGTTACAGTGACTCTTTTTATTCATCATGCTTCAACATTAGTTTTATCATCGCCATCATTGTGAACTTTCATTTATCCAACCAACTTTCAGTAATCCATGGGTTGAAAGTGTTCATTGAACAGGTTGATGATCTCGATGAGAACTGATAATTCCTCTCTCAAAATAACTGCAAACAGGGGGGCGTTTCATCAACATTTTTGTCCGACAAGTTGTCAGATCTGACAACTTTTCTGGATTTTGATTGGCTGAGAAGCACTGTTATTATGGTAACTGTCGGATAAAATGGGACTTGTCGGATAAAATGTCTGACAAGTCCTTTAATGAAACGCTCCCCAGTTCATTGATGGCGTGCAAATAATTCCACAGAAGATAAATATTCCAGGTGGAAATGAACTATGCTCTGACATAAAGTCTGGCGTGAAACTCTGAGTTCTGATCTGATATGATAAAGTGATCTGATATGATGTCCTTATATACAAATTATTCACTATTCTAGAGGTTTCTAGTATTCACTATTATTGAAGGTTCTAGTATTGTCTTTAAAAAACTACCAATACAAGTCTATTATAAAGCAATCTCTATTGTTTAGCAGTCTGTATTGTCTCTCTTGGGACATTCAAGGGATAACAAAGATTATTCAAAGATTACTCATTTCCAACAAAGCTGTAATGGAACATTCTTTATCATTCTATAATATCCTTAAAGAGAAGATCACTAAATAAATGAATGTAATTGCTCTTACAATTCTTCTTATATATAACAAAGTTAACAAAGATTTCGTTTACCTTAGGGAAGTTGTCCTCCTAGAAGAATTCAAAAAAGTCTTCCTTTTGGCATTAAATCTCGGTTACACTTCGTAATTCCGAAGGTTCGTAATTCCGAAACACGCAAATTGACTATACCTCGATGTTCGTTAATCCGAAAACGTAAAAGGGTTCGTTAATCCAAACATTTGTGGCGTTATTCCGAAGGTTCGTTATTCCAAACGTTCGATAATCCGAAAACGAAATAAGGTTCGATGTTCTGAAGGTTCTTTAATCCGAAAACGAAATAAGGTTCGTTGTTCCGAAGGTTCGTTAGTCCAAAAACGAAATAAGGTTAGTTAATCATTTATTTTTCGTACTAACGAACCTTCGGAATAACGAACCTCATTTCTTTTTCGGATTAACGAACCTTCGGAATTACGAACCTCATTTCGTTTTCGGACTAACGAACCTTCGGAATAACAAGCTTCGGAATAGCGAAGCTTCGGAATTACGAATGTATGCGTTAAATCTCACTTAGATGACCATAGAGTTACTGAAGTCAGTAAAGCAGCCATAGTAGCTGATGAATTTGAGGTCACACATAAAGGTAGTGGAGATAGGCAGAAAGGTAAAGGGTCATTTGAATCCCACAATAAACCTAGTGAGGGAAAATATGCAAGCAAGGACAAAGATACTAACAAGAATCAGGCTAGTGGGGGCACAGAATCAACCAAAAGGTCTGAGAATCGTAGTTCCAAAATTTGTACTCATTGTCATAAACCGGGACCTTTGAAAGAATCATGTTGGAAAATGGTTGGAATGCCAACCAAAGTTAAGAAAGACATGGGTGTTATCAAGCAAACAAGTGTTCGCTCGATGGAGTTTGTCCCATCAAAGCCCAATCGAGATGTTGAGAGTGTTTCTCTGTTATTTGCTGATAAAGTCAAGCAGGTTGATGAAACCTTTGGAAGTTTTTTGTATGATGGTGAAGTATCCCCTTGTTCGACTGGAGCTACTGGTAGGTCAGTGGTGATCCGTAGGGATACAGGGGCAGCACGGTCCCTGATGGTGCCAGGGGATTTGGCTCTTCCTCCGGAGAGTTCAGAGAATGTGAAAGTCTTAATTTAAGGTATTGGCCCAAATTTCATGTCGGTTCATTTGCATAAGGTCGACTTAAAGTGTGACCTAGTTAGTGGTCCTGTGACTGTTGGTGTCGTTCCAGAATTACTCATGGAAGATGTTGATTTCTTGTTAGGTAACGACTTGGCTGGAGATAAAGTTGTTGCATCTCCAGTGGTTTCAGAGAAGCCGGTTGAGGTAGCTGAAACTGAATTGATGCAGGAAGATTTTCCAGGGATTTTCCCGGATTGTGTTCTTACTAAGTCTCAGACTCGTAGAGCTGAAAAAGATGGTGCGGAATCTGCTGATGTAGAGGAGAGTACTGATGTCTGGTTAGCTGAAACATTTTTCAAGGATTTGAATGGGGATATTGATAACAATGATAGTTTATTTAGTAAATCCTCCCTGTTACAGGCACAACAGGCAGACCAAGAATTAAAAAGCTTGTCACATAAAGCATGTTAAGAGGCTGAGGCTGATAAGGTTCCTGAATGCTTTTATGTCAAAGATGACATTTTGATGAGGAAGTGGAGACCTCCCCAGAAACCAGCTGATGAAGATTGGTGTATTATTGACCAGGTAGTAGTTCCTCCCTCTTACCGCACAGATATTCTGAAAATGGCTCATCAGATCATGTCGATATTCGGAAGACAGAAGATAGGTCATGTCCGTATTCGGAAGACAAAAGATAGAATTATGAGGCATTTCTATTGGCCTAAGATGCACAAAGATGTTGTGCATTTCTGTAAGACATGTTATACAAGTCAGATTATTGGTAAGGCACAGCCTTCTAACGAGCCTGCTCCATTGATACCCATTCCTGCATTTGATGAACCTTTTACTAGGGTTCTTGTTGATTGTGTTGGGTCACAGTCTTCTCCTGACGATTATGGACTTGTCTACACGTTTTCCAGAGGCGATACCTTTGAGGAGTATCACTGCAAAGACAGTGGTACAGGTGTTAGTGCAGGTTTTCACACAGTATGGTCTGCCTAAGGACATTCAGTCTGATCAAGGGTCACATTTCATGTCAGGAATATTTCAGCAAGTTATGAAGGAGTTGGGAATAAAGCAGATCAAATCCTCTGCTTATCACCCACAGTCCCAAGGAGCGTTAGAACGCTATCATCAGACTTTGAAGACCATGATTATGGCTTATTGTGAAGACTATCCCGATGACTGGGATAAAGGGATCTCATTCCTACTGTTTGCAACTAGGGATTCCCCGAATGAGTCCACATGTTTTAGTCCATTTGAACTGGTCTATGGTCATGAGGTTAGGGGTCCCCTAAAGCTTATCAAAGAGAGGTTTATGGTTCAGGATAAGGATGTAAACCTTCTAGACTATGTGTCAAAGTTTAGAGAAAGGCTCTCAAAAGCTTGTGATGTGGCTAAGGAACACTTGAAAGTGTCGCAGGGAAAAAATGAAAGCTCAAGCTGACAAAAATGCTAAAGAACGAAGTTTCACGCCTGGAGACAAAGTGTAAGTGTTGTTGCCTTTGCAAGGTGAGCCCTTGAAAGCTAGGTTTAGTGGTCCCTACATAGTCAAAAAGAAATTGAACGATGTCGACTATGTGATCAGTACCCCTGATCGAAGAAATTCTCAAAGAGTTTGTCATGTAAACATGTTGAAAGAATACTTTGAGCGAGAGGCTAGTCAGCCAATAGGTACAACACAGGTCAAAGAAGACAAGAAACATGTAAATGTACATGAAGAAGATGAAGATGAAGAAGATCAAGGAGAATCGTATCAAACGAGTTTGGACACAGGATGGTCGTGTTCTTGTCCTGTCAACTGACGGGAAGGTTATCCCTATCAGGGATCTTCATCATGCTGACTCACTCTAGGGTTTAGGTAAATCTCTTAAGTATAAACTATTTTCTTCATACCACACTTTCCATGTCTGCTCGTGTAAACATCAAATATCCTTGCTTGATATGCAATGCTTCAGTGAAGAAGAACCAGAATGCTGCTCTGTGCATACGAATTGGTGTCATGTAAAATGTGGAATTTCCATTGCTGATTTTGAGAGTGATGTTGATGTGACCTGCAACAAATGTACACTTAAAGACTTACCTTTTCATGACACAAGTGATTCTCAGATTCATTCTATTTATACTGAAATTCCACTTGTTCCTAAGTATAGTAACTCGGTTGAAGGTCACTGTAATATAGCTAAAGGAATTCTAAACAAGGGACTTACGATTTCACATTTAAATGTTCGAAGTTTGAGGAATAAAGTAGATCAGATATCACATTATTTATCTTTAAACTCCATTGATTTATTTTCTATGTCAGAAACTTGGTTGGATGTAAATGTAAGTTTGAATTTATCAATACAGGGTTACTCCTTGGAAAGAAAAGATAGGAACGATCAAGGTGGTGGTGTCGGGTGCTACATAAAATCATCTTTATCCTATGTTCGAAGAAAAGATCTTGAGTGTGATAATCTTGAGGTAATGTGGATTGAGATTAAACTATCAAATTCTAGACCTTGGCTTGTGGGCATTGTTATCGTTCACCAAGTTCAAATATTGATTTCTTTAATAATTTTTAGAACAATGTTGAAAGAGTGTACAGTATATCACATAATTTGATACTAACTGGGGACTTCAACTGCCCGGGGGGGGGGGCACTCGACCAAAAAAGTGGTAGGGGTGTGCTGCGGGCGAGACAAAAAACGGGGGCCTTGGAGCGGGCTTATAGTAAAAAGGAGGGTCCTCGGAACGGGGTTCGGAACTACACATGTTTGTGAAAACGGGTCGCCTGCCTATGCATCCCAATGGAACGAGCATACGTCCATGCAGCTAGCACGGCGCACGGGCGCCGGCTGCGCCAGTGCAGAGGCGATGGTCGGACAGCGCTCTCCGGCCGCTTTTCACTAAAATTGCGGCTTATCGTAGCAGATCAATGCGACCGGAACGGCGTAACGGAAAATATGCGAAGCTTTGGAGTGCGTATCTTTCTTCTTTTTTCTCGATAAGAAGAAAATGCTATGCCTTGGAGCGGCTTTCTTTGTTCTTTTTCTCAATAAGACAAATATGCTATGCCTTGGAACGGAAATTTGAGTGTAAAAATGGGGGTCCCCTCCGCGGCACATACCCACTATGCATTATATACTGAGTGCCCCCCCCCCCCGGGTTCAACTGTAATGTACTGACTGAAAATCCCTTGCATACCAAGCTACGATCTCTTTTTTCTCTCTTCTACCTTGAACAACTTATGCAATGTCCAACCCGGGTAAACCCTTACAGTAGTAGTTGTATTGATCTGATTTTTGTACCAAAGACAGAAACTGAGTTAAAATGTGGAAAAGTAGCAATAGGTCTGAGTGACAATTGCCTCGTATATATAAACATTAAGAAAATGCGAGTTCACTCATAACCACTGGTTTGTAGATTTAGAAGTTTCAGAAAATGTAATGCCTCTGAATTTATTGATGAAGGGGTAACACTCTTTGGACCTAGTTTTTATGATATAAATAATTTGAATTACTTATGGAAATGTTTAAAAAAATTGTTTATTAGTCTTTGTGATAAACACGCCCTTTTTGTATCGGTGCGCAAGAGAATTAATATGGAAACGGGTAATACTCAGTTTTGGGTTGAATTTAAACGAGTTAGAAATCAGGTTAATAATCTTGGTAAGCACCTAAAAAAACAATACTACATCAATGAATTTCAGAAGAATATTTGTGATGCTGGTCGTACTTGGAAAACTTTAAAAAGTCTGTCTCAACAGTCTAAGACTTCCTTTTGTACTGGATTGCGTACTGAAAGTGGTGTATTGACAGAAGACATTGATGTGGCAAATGCTTTTAACGAGTATTTTTCTAACAACACTGTAGGCAACCAGGCATACAAGGCAAAACCCAGTCACCCATAGTAGATTCCACTTTGAAAAGCTAACTGAGGAGTTCGTTTCTAAAGAACTCTTACATATGTCTGTAAATATGTCAAGTGGAAATGACGGTATGCATCCCCGTTTATTGAAGGAAGCAGCAACATTTATCAGTAAGCCCCTAACGCATATTTTTAATGTCTCTATTTCAACTGGACTCTCAATGCCTGATTGGAAATTGGCAAAAGTCAACCCTGTCTTTAAATCGGGTGATAAAAACCTGGCAAGCAACTATAGGCATATATCTGTATTGAGTCATATTATGAAAATACTGGAAAAGGCTTTACATAAACAACTGTACACATATCTTGTATCAAATAATACACTCAGTAGTTCCCAATCTGGGTTCCGACCTCTATTCTCAACAACCACTGCATTGATAGATGTTAATGATTATTTACATGTTAATATTGATTATGGGTACATTGTTGGAGCCCTGTTCTTGGATTTGAAACGGGCATTCGATCTTGTTGACCATAGCATTTTGCTTGATAAATTGTATGACTATGGTATCCAGGATTCTGAATTGACATTGTTTAAAAATTATTTATTGGGTCGCTCCCAGAGTGTATGTGTTAATGGTAAATTGTCAACGACTTGTGATATTGAGGTAGGCATATCACAGGGATCAATTTTGGGGCCCCTACTCTTTGTAATTTTCATTAATGATATATGCAATTTAAATTTCGAGGAAGATACAAAAATATATCTTTATGCTGATGATACAGCACTCTTTTGTAAAGGTAAAAACATCCCCATAATCCAGGCTCGTCTACAATCCGAATTTGATAAGTTAATGTTATGGGTTGAGGGGGATGATTTAAAGTTAAATACCACTAAGAGTAAAGTAATGTTGTTTGGTACACGTAGGAAAATTATCTCAAAACAAATTATGATCAAATATAATTCTCAAGTTATTGAGCAGGTTAATAACTTTAAGTACCTTGGAATTATTTTTGATGATTTACTCAAATTTAATGAACATATTGATAAAACTTGTAAGAAAACCTCAAGGACCATTGGATTTATACGTCAAATTAAACAATACTTGCCTGACAAAGTCCTCACTATGCTTTACAATGGGCTCATTCTCCCACATATTGACTACGGTTTGGTAATATGGGGCAAATCTTCACAATTCTTAATAGAAAAAATTACAACGCTTACAAAATCGATATGCTCGCTTAATTATAAATGCTGACTTTCTTACTCCTCACACTATTCTACTTGAAAAATTAAAATGGCAGTCTGTTTCTCAAAGAGTCAAATATCAATTCTGTTTATTTATGTTTAAGGTTATAAATAAACTTGGCCCAGAATATCTTTTGAATCTTATATTATTTCGCTCTCCTCTGATACAAACCAGATACGCCTTAAACTCCCCTCTCCTTATTCCCAAACCTAAAACTGAAATCATGAAAAAGTCCTTTCAATATTATGGTCCGTTCCTCTGGAATAAGCTTCCCTCTAATCTTAGAAATCAGACATTTCTTCAAGCATTCAAAACTAAATGTAAATTCTTTCAGCTGAAGCCTTAGTTTTAGACCCCAATTGGATTTTTTTTTATTTATATGTATACGCTTCCTAATGTTATTGTTTTTATACATGTATACGTTTCCTAATGTTTCGTTTATTGTATGATTAATCTTATTCATATGTCCATTGTAAAATATGTATATGTTCTTTTTATCGTTGCAGGGCCTCTTTGTAAATCAGTTCTATAACTGAAAGGGCTACCCTGCGTAAATAAAACTGAAATAAATAAATAAATAAGAAGAATGCTATGTAGATGTTATTTTTTCCCTTTTTTTTTATTCTGTTTTCCCTTATTCCCTCTTTCCCTTTCTTCCTTCATGTTTTATTCTGTCTTTGTTTCTTTCAAATAATGAAGGAATTATTTTTATTTCTTTCTCTTTTCCTCCATTTTTCTTACTTTTCTCTTTTCTCTCCTTATGTTTTTTCTTTCACACATTTATTCATCTTAAGGTAAACTTGCTTACCTTGGTTGTTGAGAGACGAGAGAGACATCACCGATCCGACGACGAAGTTCCATGTAGCTCACAATCTCTGGTATAATCTCACTCTTGTATCTGGTCTGGTATAAAATGGTCTCCGGTATAATGGTCTCTGCCGTGGCCCGGCGTGGCAGCCCTTTATATACGGGGCTGCCGGGCCTACGGTTGACTGGGCAGCAAGGGCTATTGATCGGGGGAAACAGGGGAATCAGGGGCAGGGTCTCCTGCCCTACAATGTAATCTTACCGATTACTATATTCCCCCCAACCAACAAAAACCAGGCCCATCTTAAAATCCGTTTAAAAACTCGACACAGTCTGTTTAATAAACACTGCAAATCTTGCCATATATTAAAAATTGTAAATGGCATAGGGCCTAGGTCTATTTTCATCATGTACATGTATCATGTCCGTCTCAATAAAATATAATCTGAATACTGAATAGTCATTGATAGACTATTCTATTTGTACATCAGGATATGCCCTAGCACAAGTATATTTGATTTGAACATTACAATACACAACTCGAGGGCGTATGTAGTGAGAAATATTGGAGAATGGACAGCATACATGCACATCTGGGATTACCCAATGAGATTCAACTTTCAAGAATGCCCACAATAAAGGGTTCACAATAAAATGATTGTTCTTTTGAAAGTCACTGTTTATTTACTATCCATAATTCATAATTTCAAAATGATTGCATGAATAATCAGTGTCTCATTAATGCGTCTTCAATGTATAATAATGTGTTTTGTTTTCGTCCGAACAGGTATTAAGGACCTAGTGAACCTCTAGGGTAAACCCACACATTAAAAAAGTAACTACAGTTAAAATAGAGGAAGGACCTTATTCATATTTAGCAAATTAAATTATGTTTCCTTTGTTTACTTCAAGAGCAATGCAGTCCTTAAAAGGTAAGTGTAAACCACAAAACTATATAGCATTTGAACAATTGGCGGTCTAGCGTATAAAGCCACTTTAATGTTTCTCGAAAGTAATGTGGCCACATTGAATTTCACAAGATGATTCATTATGATTATGATTTGCTAAAATATTTAACTGTCCGCAAGCTCCTTGATAAATTTTGTCCTCATAATATTAAAGTGGAACAATTGGTACTTCTGGTTAATGCACATCAGATAAAACATCAAAATGTTTTCTGACTTATTGAGGTACAAGTTTTGACATGTGCATAATTCTAGAAAGACATAAGATTCGAAGAATAAAGTCCTATCCCCATATATAAAATATATTTATAAAGATAGTTGCAACAGCAAAAGGCAATTGGTTTACAAAATCAGCAAAGTATGAATATTTCATTTATCTTGATAAGTGTTAGGGATATCATTGCAAAATGTTTTCTGTCATAGTTGTTATTTGATTATAATCACCTTCCCAATAAACTTACACTCGGGCCTAAATGACCTAAGGGGTAAGTCCTTTAACTGCATGCAGGTATGTGCCAGACTTTGAGGGATTTGATTGAATGCAAACTAATGCAATTTTAATGTAATTCAATTAATATGGAGCACTGAAAAAGACATCATGTTTGATGTGCCCAGAACTAAATCCTAAAATCTGGCTGTCACAAAATATTGCAATGAAAATCCCTTCTACTTTATCTTCACTTCTCCCTCTCCCTTTTATCTTTTTTTAGGTGGTGGCCATGGAGGTAGCAGCCAAGGGGTGCAAGAGAAAAATGGAGCATCTCCAAGGGAGAACAAGATGTAGGCATACAAGAGAGTCCCGTCTCCATCATGAGATGTGGAGGGTCTACCTTGCATCCCAAGTGCATCCCTAATCGTCTGCTGGCCATACATGTACATGTTCATTTGTTTCAATTGATCACAGTCATCTCCCAGAAACAATGAAAAACTTCTACCCAGACAGGGAGAGTTATTATTTATGATAGTTGTGATCTTTGGCGACTTTGAAACAGGGGGAGAGGGTTGGTCCTTACATATTGGGATCAGGGTCGGACCCACTCCTCTGATCCCAGATCGTTTCCCTGATTTAGTTCAGATGTGTTGGATACCGATTCATTAAGCAGGGTCTTGGGCTCAAAAGGACCAGGCTTCTCATTTCCATGGCAACATACACTCTGATCTGGTGTTGAGTGCTCTAATATCAAAGGTTTCTTTAAGTCCATGGAAGAGGTCTGATTCTTAGCAGCCTCAGGAAGACCCTTAGGGTTACCCTTGCTAGGTTCTTGTATTGTACTCCTTTTTGACGTTAGTTGCTCTATTTTGGCTGTCAGGTATTCGACAGATGATTCTAGTGCGTCAAGTGCTTTGAGGCGATGAAGCACAAAGTCCATTTTGTATTCCAAAAGAGTAACTCGATTTTCAATTAACCTATGATTGATAGAATGAGCACTAACCTTTTCAAGTACTTCTGACTGTTTTGTATGAGCTTCCGAGGGAGGGGGAAATTGTTTGTTTTCCCCGCTCGGTCCCTTATATTCTATTGAACCTGACTGTTTAGTTGGAGCTTTAGAGGGAGGGGGAAATTGTTTGTTTTCCCCACTCGGTCCCTTATATTCTAATGAACCTGGGGTTGCACTGATCTGCTTGAGTGAGGAGGTGTGTGTAACAGAGGGCAAAGATTTTACTCTTTGACACGTTTGATTTGGGTTTGAGGTTGCCACTGAGCTGATACCACTACTCACCTCACTCTGGTATCCATTACTAATACACTGAAGATGGGCAGATGAAGGGGAACGAGTATCCTTCAAACGCTCATGAGATGATTGCGGGGTTAACCGTTTACAGTCTTCGACTGCCCATTCTTCATAAGATGAAGAAGCCCTTGAGTACCCATTGCGGTTTAAAGGACGACAAGATGAAGGGGACTGAGTCTCATGCCTTTGATCATATTGATTATCATGAGAGGATCGAGGGGGTGAACCATGGTGTCCTTCATCTTTCCGTACCCGGGAAAGAGACGTGCTGGGGTACTCGGTGCTTACTCGAGAATGGACGGGTGAAGGAGAGGGAGTGTTCCGCCGATGAGGATCAGAAAATGATCTTCGAGGGGAAGACTGCCTTTGGCCTTTACCCTTCCTTTCTGAGTAGCGGATGGATGAAGGGGAGGAAGCATCCTGCCTGAAAGAATCAGAAAATGATTCGCCAAGAGGATACCATCTATGCCCGTCATCCTTCCGTTCTTCATATCGTGATTGAGAACGACGAATAGGTGAAGAGGAACGAGTATCCCATCCTCGCATCCTTGAATCATAAAATGACTCTCTCTGGGGAACCCGCCTATGTTCTTCACCCCTCCGTCTTTCTTCAGAAGGTGATGGAGATCTATATTTGTTTCGATACCTATGCGAATGTGATCCACAATCATCGCCCCAACGCCGGATTGGAGATTCGTTACGATCATAATCATCCCGATAAGAGTTGGGTGGGGATTCGTAACGTCTCCCACGACGTGGAGGAGAATGGTCGTTATCACTTGGGTAATCATAATAATGGTAATCATCCCTGTCTCGCGGTGGAGAATTGTAATGACTATAATAATCATCATCCCTGTATCTTGGTGGGGATTCGTAATGCGGTCTATTACTGTGACGAGGGGAAGACTCATGACAATGATCACCCTCTGAATCATATTGATGACGATCGCATTCGCCTCGCAATGGAGTCTCGCTCGAATAATAATCATCTCCCCTATAATCATGTCGTGGGGAAATGGAGCGATCTCTCCGATTGCGGCGTGAATGGGATCTGTCAAGGTAATCCCTAGTTCTGTTTTGTTTTTCCCCTTGGCCGTTGTCATGACTTACTGCATCGCAATGAGTGTTGCGGTAATGCCGTGAACATCGAGGGGAAGTATCGCGATCTTCCATCGACCTCCTACTTCTTACATATCTAGAATTCCTCCTTTCAGGGGAATCTGAATAACTACTGGAGACCTCACGTTCATTCAACCAGCGATGATGATACCTATCAGACTTATGGGAGGAATCATCACTGGAGGAACTTGAATGGTAATGGTCATAGTCCCTTGACCTATGCATGTTATTTAAATGTTTAAACTTGTATTCCAAAAAAGTTTAACAGGAGGTGGGACAATGAAATATTACCGAAGTCTCTTGGAAATAACCTGTACAAAATATATATTACAATTACAAATTCAACTACGAATTAATACCAAGTATTACAATAGATTCTTATAAACAAGCTGCAAGTTGTAAATATTCAACCTACAAGTCGCAAAGTATGTTGCGAATTGTTAAGAAACAAGCCTCAACTTGATTTGCGAACTGTATCAGAAAAATACAAGTCTTGATTTATACAGTACGACTTGTGCCCAACTTGAAAATTTGAGTACACAAAACAACCAAAATGCTTAATTTTATGCAATTCACGTAGCTAAATCCGGTTACTAACCGGGTAATACAATCAGCAAAATTTGGTCAAGTAATTATTAAAAGCACGCAATTTAAATAAACGCAAAGTGTACTCAGCGCTGTCAAGTTGCATACACAAGTCTTAACTACGATATGAAAATATTTACAATGACAACAGTTGAATAGTAATAGATCTGCACTCGGAATACTGAGTAAATTCAGGATTCCGTTTGCACAAAGTGCAAAAGATATATCAATGTGTATACTTTATTTACAAATTGATATGTTCATGCACCAATAATTATTATTTATTTATGCATAAGTTCTTGCACTAACAATATCTTGAACGCCCCTTTGTTCTTGGAAAGTGCACAAACTATATTTATTTACAAGTTATACAAGTGTCAATTGTCAAAGAACTTTTGCTTGTCGAAAAACAATAAATTGAACTAAACAACTTCAATTAGCCCACTTGGCCTTGTTTCAGGCGTTCTTTCACCAAATAAACTGTAAGTAAAAGAACACTCAGTCTACTTGACTGTATAACAAATAATACACTTGTATGCAAAAGGTAAATTCTTATTCTGCTGCAAAATTCTTTTAACAATGCAGCAATAACAAATTATGTCAGATTCTTGAGTTTCAGAATTTATTTACAATGATGATCCTGAAATCCAAGAAACAAGCAAGGCATTCACAGCAGCAAATCCATAAGAATTTCGACAAGATAATTACTACAATAACTTCAATATAAATATTACTTGAAGTGAGGGAGTGAGATTTACAGAAGCCAGTAATATATTAATGTTATTTAAACACTGAATCCCTTACGTTGACTTATTAAACACCGAATTATCGTGTGACAATTGCCAACGAAGTGGAAAATAAGTATAAGGATTATCTAGCTTCAACACTAAAAATAGAATCCTCTAATATAAGATGGTGCTCTTTGCCACCACAGGAATTGACAATAAAGAATTAAGCTAAGTCCAACCTGAAAATATGCTTTAACATGTTTAGTATGTTTTAATAATCCAGTGGACAAAACCTTAAATTCCAAATGTAAATTCCCGCTGAAGCTAATGAATTGCTAACCAGTTTAATAAACTTGCTAATGAGAGGAGCCCACGACTATCTTCATGTAGGGAGCACTACAAAATTTAAAATATTAAATTCACTATCAAGTTCAATCAGTGAAGCAATAATTAATATTAAACAAACCCCAAACTTAATAATTATATTTTAATTAGGGGAAAGCTTATTAAATTCGGTAAGAGCCTACTAATTATTAAAGTCACTTTCAATTCTAGCTAGTGTGAGATGCCCAACCTTGAATTTACAGGGGCAAATCCACAATCTAAAATCAGAACAAGTCAATTGAAGGCCAATTTAATCAAAAGACCTATCGAAATAAAGATAATTCTAACTCACTCCACTCCCTTCCTTTATCCTTTTTTTTATTTTTTTTTTAAGAGAGCTTAAAATTGTGGGGAAGGTTATCCGAAACAAATTACTAATACCAGCCCCTCCTTGTCTTGGGAATTTGCTCCCTCCGTTGATTAAAAAGAGAGAAAATTCCAAGAAAGGAGGAGAAAATTCAGCTTGGAAAATAAATTGGAATTGATAATTGAAAACTCCGATGTAACAAATACGTTCAGGAATTTCAAAAACAAAAGCAAACTCGCGCCACAAACGCGTGTTGGAATTTATGAATTGGTAGGAGCGGGCGCGAGCACAATAGAAAATATTTGGTCAATGACCTACACGGCGATCCCTCTCGCCAAAAAATGCCACGCCCAAAATTAAAATGAAGCCCAAATAATCTTCAAACTTATTATTTTCCACGGAAAAATACTAAAAATTGATCCCCAAAACAATTACTTTGCTTGATCTGAAAGCTAAAATCAAACTCGCACGATATGGCGATGTGCAGCTCTATGCAGTTCTGCACATGTAAATAGCAGTGCAGCACAGCGCGAAAATTAAAACAATTACGGCCTACGCTACAAAAATACTAATGTTTATCGGCAAAATAGCCCCTACTTTACGAGAAAATTGCTTCAATCCTAATTAAATCTCAGTGAAAATACAATAATATCACTAAAAATGATCAAAATGCAGCTCGTATGTCTGCGGATTTACGTATCCGATAATTGAACACACGGCGGCGCATTGACGTGTTATGTCCGATAATTGGACACACGGCCGCGCGGTAACATACACGGACAAGCAAAAATAAGAAATTCTCAAAATCACAAATACACGATAACCGAGCTCAAAAATGTTATTAAATAGCGCAGTTTCGATGTAGACGCAGCGCCAATAAGGTAAACTTGCTTACCTTGGTTGTTGAGAGACGAGAGAGACATCACCGATCCGACGACGAAGTTCCATGTAGCTCACAATCTCTGGTATAATCTCACTCTTGTATCTGGTCTGGTATAAAATGGTCTCCGGTATAATGGTCTCTGCCGTGGCCCGGCGTGGCAGCCCTTTATATACGGGGTTGCCGGGCCTACGGTTGACTGGGCAGCAAGGGCTATTGATCGGGGGAAACAGGGGAATCAGGGGCAGGGTCTCCTGCCCTACAATGTAATCTTACCGATTACTATAATCTTCCCTTCCTTTATTTTAATTCTTTCTTTCTTTATTCATTACAAGTAATGACGGAAACCGTTCTCTCTTTTATTCAAACTTTTTTCCTTTTAATGTTTCCTTATTCTTTTCTTTCGTCTCAATTCATTTCTTGTTTCCTCATTATTTTCTCTTTTCTTTCGTCCGCTCACCCTCCCTTCCCCTTTCTTAATATATTTTGTTAACAAGTCTAACATTGTGTAGCCTTTTTGTTTATTTTTTGGCCTGGCTCGGTCGATCCGATGGTACATAGTGCTTTGTCGATTGTCCCGTATTTAATATTGTGAAATCTGGTCACCCTGGCTGGAACATCGAATTTATTGTATTTCATTTACCGCAATGAATCTAATCAATTAATCTAATTTGATGCATTAGGTAAACTTTTTTTCCTTACGCCTTACGTGGGAGGCAATACATGTATCATACAAACTTGTTTTTAAAAAATAGGACACAATTGTGATTTAATGTCATGGAGATCAATTCTCTATCTTTTGGGATATTTTTTTTCCATACGCACCCATTCCTCTCCCTTCAGCGTAAACAATACACCTAATCCCATCTCCTTATTGTGAACAGTGTAAGAACTAGAAAACATTTGAAACATTCTTCCCTGAGTTTAACGGGGTGCACAGGGTGGAATCCGGAAAGAAGAAAGAAAGGGATATCAACAAAAAAATAATTAAAATAGATAAAATGCATTAATAAGCAGACTTGATTTTTTTTTGTAAATCAAAATTGACAAGTTATTAACAGAGTGAATGTTAACAAACATTAATGACAAACTTAAAATAAAACAGAATTATGAATATCAAGGGCATTTGCGAATTCTCATTATGTTAAAACAAACTTGCGGTCAATATTGGGATCGTCAATTCGTTGACATGGTTGATACAACCCTAATAAAGGGAATGAAAGGTACGTGAAAACGAATACTAGTATGACCAAGATCATACAAAGTAGACGTGCAAAAAGCAAACACCAGCAAAACTGGTTGTGCTCATCGATTTTTTATTTGGTTCTTTTGTTATTGTCAACAGTCTGGTAGAGTCTTGCTCCCCGCCCACACATTTGATCTCCTTTGATCACATCCGCTTCCCAATTTATGACAGGATGTTCATAGAAATGAGGAGGGGGGATTAATTTGTTGATACGCTAACAACAATAAATGAGGATGTTCTTTTCATTTCGGTTCAAATCGGGTCTCTAAAACCCTCACCCTATAAAAAATACAAATTTACCTAAATGCAGTAGATGTAACAGATTTATCTTTTTGCTAAAACATCTGATTACATTACCTGCTCTCTATTGCGGTTTTTAGGTTACATTGGTCGATATTCGAATTGGGAAGAGATGAAAGTGGTGGAAATAATAAAGGAGAAGAAGGAAGAGGAGGATGAGAAAAATGAAGAGGGGTTGCAGCTTCATAGTGAGAACAACCACATATATTTCGCGCAATTTTATATAAAATTATAGATGGGATTAAAACGAATATTAATATCCCTGATACACCTACATGATGATAATAACACGAATAATTGACGTCGAAGTAAAGATTAAACTATCATATTTACGAACTGCGGTTTTATATTGTTAGATTTGTCGGACATCAATTAAAGTTATAAACATTGTTTATTTATTAATTTTATTTCAGTAAAGCAAGATTTTCCTTCGAAATATATTTTGTTATATGAATTGGAAATGATAAAACCAAGTCACAACTTGGTATAATACAGAATTCAGTGTTATATGGCAGCTAAAAATAATAATACATGACATTTGTAAAGCGCACTTTCCATCTTGATTGGATGCTCAATGCGCTCCAGAGCAAAGCAGCAAAAGCTATTTACATAATGTAACTATTTAAAAAAATTCTAGCACATTTAGCTTCAATGTTTAAACACATACCCAAGTAAAAGTATGTTTTCGAAAACTACTATGACGTAGTGTGTGGAATGGGTACTTAACGAGTTAATTATCACTTGCCGACAAAGCAAGAATGGAGCTATACAAACCATTCTTTTGTTAAGAGTTTTGGTGGGTGCTCACGCAAACGCTTACTATCAAATCTAACAATTCTTTTCGAGGAACAACGGAATTAGTCAAGCCAAGTTAAAGAATGAAAGCCCCGTCCCGGTTCACCTCTATATAGTCGAAAATCCCTTTAATCATCACGTGTGAGCATTACTGAGTAAAACAAGTTTCATAACTAAGTACCGCAGAACTATATGGTATCCATATTACCATGAAACAATAAGCCCCCTCTATTTTCTCTTTCTCCCCTTTCCCCTTCTTTTCTTCGCTCCCTTCTGCTTCTCTGACTTTTTCTATTTTCCTTCTCATTTTTCCTCCATCCCTTCCTATTTGCCTTTTTCTTTAATTTTTCTTTCTTGAATGAGCGGATGTTAATTCGGGACAAGTTTTTAATTGATGCAACGAGAGCAGGAAATTGTGAGGAAGGTGAGAGAAAATAAATACAAGATTGAGCGCAAGAATGTTCAATACTTGTCATCAGCGTAAAAATGGGCAGATGCGAGTTATTACTAACGTATTTTCTGATATGAAAAACTGGACAATTTTATTATGTCTCCCTTCTTCATTTCATTTAATATCCCCCTCTTTATCATTCTCTCTTTCTCATTCTGTCCTTCCTTTTCTTCCTTTGACTCTTCTCCCCTTCGATTTTCAATCTATTTTCCTTTTCCCTATTTTCTTTCTGTCTCACCTTCCCTTTTTTAATCCCCTCTGTTTTCTTCTCGATTTTCACCTTTTCCTTATTTCTTTTCTTTACCCCCTCTCCCTCTTTTTCCTCTTCGCCCCCCCCTATTTTCTCTTTCTCCCCTTTCCCCTTCTCTCACTTTTTTCTATTTCTCTTATCTTTTTCCTTCTCGTCTTCAATCCATCCCTTCATATTCGCCTTTTCTTTCATTTTTGGTTTCTTCTTCTCCCTTTTATCTGCATCTCGTAGATCCGCGCCTGAAAGGCATGTCAGGGTATATAAAAAGGATGACCATGCAGGGAAACAATAGAGTAAATAGTTATAGGACGACCTCCGGAATGTAGGGTCAACATCGACAAATACCTGCTCCTTTGTTAGAAACTCATTTACAATCACGACTAACAATGTGAGTGAATGAAATAACGGACACCACGGAAAGAATATTAATATATAGGAAAGGACCCTTTATGCTGGTCCCAGTGTGTAATCGAACACAATAAGTAATTCGGTGAAAAAGCCTAAAATCCTAGTTATCAACCCAAAACTTTGTAATTTTCATAACAGATTTTATCCACGATAAATATTCGAAAACTTATGCTTGATATGAGATAAAAATCACATGCAGTCTTGAATGTGTCAAATCAGCCCTCTTCTTTCGACCAAAAATGCACGGCCGAACATCCTACAGAAACACCCTAGGATAGACGCGGGACTACCCTCGGGCAATCCCCTAGGGCACTCATGTCCTAGAGGAGCGGACGCGGGCGTCTTCCCTCGTCCGCTCCCCTCAAATGTCCGCTACGGGCTACCGCGTTCGCCCTAGGGGGCACTGTGACGTTTCCCGCGGCCGGCACTGTATAGACGACATCCTAGTGTACAGTGATACATGGAATGATCATCTGGATCATTTGAGAGCACTGTTTGACAGGCTGGACAAAGCCAACCTAGTAGTGAATCTGATGAAGAGTGAATTTGCCAAGGCAAAGGTCACATATCTTGGTCGTGTTAGACTTCCCAATCCCCACAACTAAGAAAGAATTGCTCAGATTCTTAGGTATGAGTGGCTTCTACAGGAAATTTGTTCCAAATTACAGTACAGTGGTTAGCCCTCTAACAAAACTTCTGAAGGCAAAAGTGAAGTATGTTTGGTCTGACAAATGTCAAAGACCATTTGATAAATTAAAGGCCATTTTGGTGAATAAGGCATCGAAAAACCAGTGTGCTACTTCTCTAAGAAACTCAATCGGTTTCAGAAGAAGTACTTAACTATTGAAAAAGAGGCACTGAGTCTCAGACTAGCCCTTCAGCAGTTTGAGGTGTATCTAACCAATGGAAAGATTACAGTCTATACAGACCACAATCCTCTTGTGTTTTTGGAGAAATTCAAAACAAAGAACCAAAGACTGTACAGATGGAGCCTAATGCTCCAACCATTCCCTTTGAAAATTGTACACATAAAGGGAAAGAATAATGTAATCGCTGATGCTCTTTCAACAAGAGTATAAAAAGTGAAATTATTTATTTTGCTTTTGACCAAGTATGTCATTTGAAGAAAACGTCTTTGATGTTCATTTATTGAAACATGTTTGTCAGTATAATATTATATCTTTGTACACATTAATGTAAATGATTTATCAAGATGACTTTAAAAAGTTAAAGGGGAAAAGGTAGTCTTAAAGAAACCTTTACTACGGTAAAGCTTTCTTTTCCCCAGTGGGGGAGGTGTTATACATAAGAAGAATTGTAAGAGCAATTACATTCATTTATTTAGTGATCTTCTAAAGAACATTCCAGAATGTCTTTCTAAAAGCTTTTGTTATACAGGCCTCTGTCTATTTAAAGGCCAAGGATTTTTTTAATAGATTGCTTTACAATAGACTTGTATTGGAAGTGGAAATGAACAATAGGCTTAGCTATTTTGTTGACATGTCAATTTCATTGAGGTCATTCAAAAGTCTTCTGGAATTTGACTGCTCCTGAGAGGAGAATATTTTTCTAAAGACAATATTAGAACCTTCCATAATAGTGAATACTAGAAGTCTCTACAGTGCGTCTCAAAAAAACTATACACTTTTGAAATGGCTGCCAAACAAAAAATATGTCACCTTGGGGAAAAATAACTATATATATGGAAAGCCAATAAATTAAACTTTCAAATGACACCAAAAAGTTGGAAAACTATTCATGCTTGAGTGAGCACTACCCACTTAAACAAAGGGTATGAAAATTAGGGTGGGCAGGAATTAGCCTTCCAATTTCTTTCAGTTTTTGAGAGGCGAGTCCCCTGGAACTTGCAAAGTTGAGGGTAATGTGATAAATTAATGATCAATCATTATTAATTTAGGTTCTTAAAGCTAATTTCAAGAATTATCAAATTTAAATTTATGCATGAGTGAACATGAATTACATTTTTTAGTGCATCATTTTGACCTTTTCACGTGGATCTCAGCAATGTGTTAATGGGAGTCACAATAGGGATGAGATATGACTTAGGTGGGGGAAGTAGGTTGATGGGACAAAGGCCAACAGAACAAGCCACCCCCTCTCCCTCTCTACCCCTTCCTCCAATCCTGAGAGACTAGCCTTTGCTAGGGCGAGCAGGAATTAGCCTTCCAGTTTTGTTTAGTGGTGAGTCCTTTGGAACTTGCCAAGTTAAAGGTGTCATGCTAAATTATTGATGAATTGAGATCAGTTTTTTGGTTTTACTTAGGCTAATTTCATGTGTTACTAAATTGAAATGCAGTGCATGAGTAAACAGGAATTTTAATTTTAGTGTAGCATTTTAAGTTTATTATGTGGATCTTAGCAAGTGTGCTTGTGAGAGTCAGAGTAATGTGATTGTACCTGTTGCATGCAAGGGGGTCAGATATGGTAAGACTGGGTTAAACAGTTAAAAGGGTGTTCTTCTTCTTTGTTTTCTCTTACAAAGTCCCTCCCCTTCACCCCCTCTTTCTCTCTTTCTCCTGGATCATGGTGTTCAAAACTTAAATGCTAAGTGACTGATGGTTGATGGGTCTTTTATTTTCCATTGAATGATTCTAAGAAATTTACTAATTATGATGATTTATGAATTCATTGAAAAAGCTGAATAATTTATTGATAATTTATTGAAAAAGCTGAATGTTTAATTGATCACATTAATTTACTAACAAATTGTTGATCAAATGGTAAAAGTTGATGACCGAATTCTCAAAATTTATCAAATTGACAGTCCGCTCTGGACTTTATGCGTACATGTAATAGCATTCAGTCTCGATCTAAAGGAGTCTAAACATTCTGTTGACCTTTTACCCATTAGCTTACTTCACCCATTTAAGTCCTATCTCACCCCTATTCTCCTTACTTCAATGAACACACTGCTGAAATCCACATGATAAAAAGTTAAAATGCTGCACTAAAGATTACAACTGACACTCACTCATGCATGAAATTTCAATCTAGTCATTCATAAAATTTGCTCTAACAATTTAAATTGATCATTAATTTATCACAACACCCTCAACTTTGCAAGTTCCAAGGGACTCGCCTCTTAAAAACTGAAAGAAATTGGAAGGCTAATTCCTGCCCACCCTAATTTTCATTTAAAAGTTTAATTTATTGGCTTTCCATATATATAGGTATTTTTCCCCAAAGTGACATATTTTTTGTTTGGCAGCCATTTCAAAAGTGTATAGTTTTTTTAGACGCACTGTAGAATAGTGAATAATTTGTATATAAACTGGCAGTTTCTTCAAAGACATATCAGATCACATCATCATATCAGATCAGAGCTAAGAGTTTCACGCCAGACTTTATGTCAGAGCAGACTTAATTTCCACCTGGAATATTTATCTTTTGTGGAATTATTTGCACACCATCAATGAACTGTTTGCAGTTATTTTGAGAGAGGAATTCTCAGTTCTTATCGAGATCATCAACTGTTTTAATGAACGCTTTTCAACCCTTTTATTGTATTGTTATTTGATGCAGTATCGTAACACTGTAGACAATACAACAAATAAATGATAGCTTCATTTTTTTTTTGTTATTACACTAATAGAAAGTCATATCTGACGTGATCTTCTATCGAATTGAATCCTCTTTAAAAGGCAAAATCCGATGAAGTTATTTGAAATTATACTCTATTATATAATAATTTTCCATACAGATTAATTGAGTTATATATTATTGTGCAGATGCTAATGTATCTTGTTAAAAATGTAATACGGTTTGCTCAGAAATCATTTTCAAAACTAGAAAATTAGAATAAAATAATGACCCAAATTAACATCCATTTACTATGCTTTTCCTATACATTTTTTTTCGTGCCATTGTCTGAAATGCGCATTCGACTTATTCCATATAATTGCATTTAACAAATTGACCTACTTCGAAAAATATCGAAGAGTGTAGATCCGACTATTTCCGTATCAGATGAAGATAATATACAGAACAAAAAAAGTAAGTCCCCCCTTAAATAAACATCAATAATTTCCGAACCAATGCGAGTGTTTGATATATGTTTACATGAGCGTGTAGGTAATTTTATAAGCTACCATCTGAGTAAATGTTATGGACGTATTTTACGTCATGCTTCAGTGAGCACCGTCAGAAGGCAAAAATGTCACTTTTCAAAAGTCACAAGCCAAATATGACTTTGATTCCATTTAATTGGAACTGATTCCAAATTCTCATCATGAAAAATAGTCAGAAGGCTTGTAAAAGGTACTTTCTAAAAGACGATACAACTTTTTGGCTACATTTCACGGTTGAATAAACACAATTCAAAATTTGCTATAATTGGATTTTAAAAAAAATTTTATCAGTAAATATGAAAGAATATGATGACAGTTATTTTGGGGAAGAGTATCTTCAACAATATTCATCATTTCACGATTCATTGAACATTTATTGAAAACAAAAAATACGATTTTCAAATATCATAGGCAAGTATTGTTTCATTTTGGTAACTGAAACTGATCTTTTATCACCTTTTTCGTTTATGTTCATGGCCAATTAACATGCTTCAATGATTCAAAGGCGTTTAAGTAAACATTCACGCTTGAATGAACATGTGGAATGTGATTAGCCCTTGTTAACGTTATTGGAAAAAATGCAATTTGTAACTAAGGATATCTGTCACAAACCTCCTGGCATGGTTAATTTAACTGGATTTTTATGAAAATCCCGATCTTTAATGCATCAGTGAGCACACAATATTCGAAAACTATGCAAATGAGAAGAAAGTTCAAGGCCTTGGCCCCACTCTGTGCCGTATCGAATTGTTATTTTGGTGTGCGCGCCTTTTGGATAGTGTTACTCTGAGGCCATGTGCGAAGTTTCATGAAATAACTGTTGGCAGAAATAACAAAAACCGTCCATGAAACAAACCCATATTTTATATTTATTTCAATTTTGACTTCCTCTCTCATAGACTTGTGTACATTATGGGTGCATATGTTTAAGAATAAGTAACCCCTTATTCAATATGGTGGAACTTTTTTTCAAGGCTGTCTTTATCAATGTCATTTGGCAGTAATGTTTATCAACCTATGGGCAGAATTCTGTGCAAAAATGAAATCGATTTGTTTGTTTATGGATGAGTGAGCACGCATCAAAGTGGGAAAATGGGTATTTTCAATGTCACAGACTCATTTTAAAGGGTAATAAGGTGAATATTGGGGGCAAATTCGGTTTCAAATGTGACTTTAATTGCTGTTGTTTTTATCATCCATCATTTCTATCACCACACACTTTCCGAACTTTTAACATTTTTATGGTTGAGCGAACACATTCGAAAACTTAGGAATGAATACCCTTTATACCAGGGGTTCTCAAACTTTTTTTTTGAAGGGCCAGATGAGACTCGAAATAAACCTCAAAGGGCCAGGGTGAAGTGGATATTTAGAAGGGAAAATGTGCGCGAAGCGCAAAGACTCTTGCGGTCGGGGTCCTAGATGCTCTCTTGTGGAGTCTGGTCCTTATTTTGGGAGAATTTAATCGAACATATTTATGAATGTTTCATATGGAACACAGGCAAAATTTGAACAGATTTCAAAATACAGCGACATTCAATAGTATAGATAACAAAATTGTAGTACTTTGTTAAAAGGAATGTACATTGTACATATGTCAATTTTTGACACATACATAGAATTTAAGAGACAGATAATGTTTTGTAGTAGGCCTATCAATATTTTTTGTAGTCAAAGAAGATTGGCCAACCCATTGGCCTTGAACTTGATTGCGGCAAAATGAATGCATATACTTGTCTGTCCATTCTTCATGGAAAACACGATTTTCAGCATCCACCTTTCTTTTCTTTGCAGAATGTGATGCCATCTTGACCGCACTAACAATTAATGATGACTAATGTACCCCTGAGAAAATCTGCAGAACTGAACTGGCAATTAAGCTTACGTTTTAACCAAATTGATGGCGTGTTGGAATGTGGGCGCTCATGTTTTCAAATGCAACGTCTTATCCGACGTTTGATGTGAAACTACATACTTTCTTTAATGTAGCGCCGCGCTGGTCATCTAATAAGAATGTAGAACAGACAGAAAAGACTCCATTAAACTTTTAAAATTCAAATTAATTTGACTGCCATTACTTTTATTACGGTTTCATGGATACACAATATAATCATATTGAGCTGTTTCATATTTGTGACTTAAAAGTGATTTTAAAAAACCCAGCAGAGTCTCGCGGGCCGGACAGAGAAGCTCCGCGGGCCGTAGTTTGAGAACCCCTGCTTTATACTCTTTATACTGCATAAATACTGTATTCTTTTTTAACAATTTCACATGATCAGTTTAATTTATGGACAAATCAGGGGTGGATCCAGAATTTAAAAATGGGGGAGGGGCCAATAATCGGGAGAGCCACCAACATTTTCAAATTTTAATATGACCTAACAAGTTGTAGAGGATAATACCCAAAAACCCAAAATACGTCACAATACAGGGGCCGCGGAACGGTTTTCAAAGTGTGGGGGAGGGGCTTTGCCAAAAGTGGGGGGGGGGGTGCTGACCATGCCAAAAATCACAATCGTATGGTAATTTTTACATGTTTGTACATGCTTTTGGAAAAAAAAGTGTGGGCACCCAGCCCCCCCCCCACCCCGCTTCTGCTGCCCATGCAATATTGTGCTCACTCAACCATGAACATACGATATCAAAATTGTGTGTGGAGTGGCTAAATGATGGATAGAAAAACAGCATTAACACCATAAAATTCACCTAACAACAACTTTTGCCCAACTTTGTATTTGCACAATCTGAAAAAAACGACTTTTGTGACTTTCAAAAATGGTCATTTTTAATTCAATCTTTAATTAATCATGCATGGCTCAACCGATCAATCTCATTTTTCCCTAGGAGTTGCTTAATGAGTGTAGAAAACCACCTAAGTAATATCATATCTCAAAATAATTCCGTTCAAAAGTTATAGCAATTTGATTTAGGGGGGACTTACTTTTTTTGTTGCGTATATATATATATATTCACACATTATAATCATGTCTAGATTCACAGCATAGAATCACGATGTATTACAAATACAAGTTTACGTACATATACAGTATACACACTCTTTAATAAAGCAATAGTAAAATTCTCACTGCCACCATAGTCATTACTAGTCAAATATATAAATAATCAATTGATTTCTCATTATCATCTAATAACATTGTGTCTAAAATACAATAACTAAAATTTCCTCACATAGGATAAACATGATACAGATGATGTTTGATAACTGGAAAGCTAAAAAAAAAACAAAAAAAAGGAAATCCATTGACTCTGCTTTTTCTGTCCTTTTTTGTTCTTATTTATTTATTTTTTATTTTTTTTTTGGGGGGGTGCCTTTTCTGAAATACAATAGTTTTTTTAAGTGTTTCGCATTCGAGTTATTCCATATAATTGCAGTTCCATATTGAACTAGTACGAAAAATATCGAAGAGTGTAGATCAGAAAATTTCCGTATCAGATGAAGGTAATATACATATTTAATTATTTACATAATCATGTCTAGATAGAATAATAGCATACAATAACGATATGTTCCAGTTCATACATAGAAATACAAGTATTCGCGCATAAACAGTATAGCATACGCTCTTTAATATTAATGGTAAAAATCTCACCGCCACCATGGCCATTAGAAGTCAAATATCACACACATGTATATGAACAAAGAATCATTTGATTTCTCATAATATATCTAATAACATTATGTCTAAAATACAAGAACAAAAGTTCCCCCAAACAGGATGTAGCTGAAGCATCTCTAAAAAGGACAATTGGTCATTTCTTTGAGGTTCCAATCATTCTTTAATTCTTTCAAATGATCCATATACTCCGTATGCTCCGTAAAAACTGTATACAAATGAAACAAATCGAACGAATAATAAATCAACCGTTCACGAATATGCATGTTCAGAAAACAATGACCTTAATAAATATGCATATTACATTGTCCAATTATAACCCTTTGTCTTAACCTCAACTTTACATATTTCCATTATAATACCATGCTTTCATGCATTACATTATGCACATATACCTTATAATCTATCAGAAACTATAATTTCATATCTGTATTCTTCATGATTAAACTTATCTCATATTTGTTATCCTTCATCATTCAACTAAAGTCAAGATTTCTGACTGTTTGCATTCTTTGTAATTAAACTCTGTTCATAATAATAACATGTCTTAAACCTGTATAACTCTTCATTTCTAACTATACTTTTATCAGTATCAAAACAATTTTACATTGTATCAAACTTGCATTAACCTTCTCAATTTCTCCATGTCATGCACTTAATTAACTCATAATAGTACATCAACCTAACAGTGGCAAACGTTTGTTTACATTCTTTCATTTATGTGCATTTCGTTCGCGTGCCGTAATCTACATTACATAATAACAATTGGAATTTGCGAATCAACATTGCGTCGGCCGCCGAAATGTAATGTACATCGGCCTAATGTAAAGTACACACATTGAGTTATCTATCATGGTTCTGTGCTTATTGAATGCACTTATACATAGATAATCTTATCATTGAACTTTAATTATTCTTAATTATTACTACATTAGATCGTTACATACCTCCTTTCTGCCTTCTTATGTGTATATTTTCATAATACACGTCGATGTCTCCAAAATAGACAGATTTCGTCAACTAAGTCGACTAGAATTCGAAAATGGTGCCATTTCCTGATAGCAAAATTAGTAGCCTGAAGATGGCGCTATTTAACTTCAACCAATCCAAATAATCGTTAAAAAAGATCAATCACTGAAACATGGCTCCTTTAAATTATTAATATAATTTACCAAATAATGATTGATCGAACTATCACAGATCGTCGATAATCTAAATATACTTTTTTTTCTATTTCAATAACCCCTCCAAAAAATTGCTCGTGCATTATCAACAACAATATGAAACTAATTTACATACTATGCATGTCGAACAGTCTTAAGATTAATTAAACATGTTATCAAATCAACACTGTATATAACCAGGTAATCAATCCCAAGTTACTTACTCTCAATGATATGCAGCACAATCTTATGAAAATTTTTGTTTCCTATTAAAATTTACTGACATTGACTGCCTTTTAAATGATCATATAGGTTTGCAACCAAATTCAAACTTAGCTCCAAAAGGTGAATTTGTTGAGGTCTTTCACCAACAATTAAACCAAATGCAACTAGCACAATCCAATTAATGTTTGTGTAATATCCTATCTACTTTGAATAAACAATATGTGTTGACATCACATGAGTTTGTGTCTTAATTCAAGTGCGAATAAATTCACTATCCTCTTGCTTATCTCAATTAACAATTTCATACTGATAAGCATAAATCTTTGTAAATTGTATGTAAAAAAAAAAAAACATAAAAACAATGCTCTTAATTAATATTCATATGTAAACAAAGGTTTCATAGTGAATCACACATATGCCCATTGACACTATAGTACACATTTCAGTCAATAATTTCTGGAATTCAACCGCTTTGGGAATTTAGCTATAAAAATGAATGTGATTTGCCTTTTACATTCCCTTTTTTTTTAAACAAATCAAATAAACACATTCCCAATTTGGAAAATTTTGGCTGCTGTATTACATTAACGTGTGAATTCCAGAGCATTGACTTGTTAATTCTGAAATAGTTGAAACATCAGAAATGACCTGTAAAGAGATAAATGGTTATTACATAGACAAATGCAATATATAAGTTCAATCAGTCTCAGTTCAGGCACTAATAAGGTCTGTAATAAATGAGTTTGTATAGTCTTTCATGCAGACCTTGAAGATATGAATAGTCTTGACTCTAGACTTCAAAATTATTTTTTTTGCTCCTGATGAATGTTGTGGCCTCCTTCTCAGACTTAATCAATGGAACATGCTGATATATTATTGAAAATTAATGCTTCTGGAAATATTCATATCAATTAGTCTCACTCACATACTTTTTTCAATAAATCTAGCTTTAATAAGGCTCATACTTTCTAGGCCTTCTCAACATTTTAATCCTAATTAAATGGATTCCCTACGTAAATGTTAGATGTCAGGTTCCTTGGCCGGGAATTCCTATTGGTCTTCTTGCGGTAACAGTAACACCAGTTTATGAATAGGACGCTCTAATTCTTGAAGAGGACCTTTACGCTTACCACTATTACCTATTCCGGGGTCTCCCAAGGTAAGTTTCACTTTGCGAATGTGTCCATCTTCAGATGGCAGGAGTTTGGCAACACGCGCTAGGGGCCACTGATTTCTTGGAGTATTGTTGTCCTTCAGAATGACAATGTCTCCAACACAAGCTTCGCGTTGTGGGCGTGTCCACTTCTGGCGGACCTGAAGGTTCTGAAGGAACTCCTTTCTCCATCTACTCCAGAATTCATTAATGAGGTGTTGTACTCTCCTCCATCGCTTTCTCGAGTAGATATCTGCATTCTGGAAGTTTCCTGGGGGAGGAAGGAACACTTTAGACTTCATTGTTATGAGGTGGTTTGGCGTCAGAGGTGCTGGATACGTTGGATCATTGAGATGAGTTACTGTCAATGGTCTGCTGTTGATGATAGCTGCAGCCTCACACATCAAGGTTCGTAGTGATTCATCATCCAGCTGCCTTCCAGATTGGTACAGGAGAGTATCTAGAACACTGCGAATAGAGCGTATCTGCCGCTCCCATACTCCTCCCATGTGGCTGGCAGAGGGAACGTTGAAGATAAAGTGAACATAATCACATCCGTCACTGAGAAGGCAGTCCTTTACCTTCTGATGATCCATTTCATGCCAGGCCCTTTTTAGTTCTGCCTCCGCTCCGACGAAGTTTGTCCCTCTATCACATCTTAGTTGTTGAACTGGTCCTCGGAGAGCTGTGAAACGACGAAATGCTTGAATGAATGAGTCAGTAGTCAAGCTGTTGAGTGTCTCGATGTGTACCGCCCGAGAGGCCATACATGTGAAGATAAGACCGTATCTCTTCAAATCCTTTCTACCTTCCTTAATCATCCAAGGTCCAAAACAGTCCATCCCACAATATGTGAATGGTGGAGCCTCTGTTACTCTGTCGGAAGGAAGATCTGACATTTTTTGGATTTGAGTTGGACTTCGTAGTTTCTGGCATATGACACATTTCCGTATGAGTTTTGATACTCGATTACTGCCTCCAAGAACCCAGAATCCATTCTCTCTGATTTGATTTAGCGTCATGCCTCTACCCTGATGTGCTGTCAATGCATGGCAATGACGAAGAATTATTTCTGTGATATGGTGGCTTTGAGGAAGGATTGCGGGATGCTTCCTTATGTACGAATCATCACCTCTTCGAATCCGTCCTCCTACCCTCAGGATATCATCTTTATCTAGGAAGGCATCTAGACCATGGAGACGGCTAGCTTTCTTTATCTGACGCTTCCTCTTTCTTTCAGTAAGACCCTGATCATTTTGGATAGATTTCAGAATCTGGATTTCATCTCCAAATGCTTCTCTTTGAACATGCTTCAGAATTTCAATCTCTGCTTGATGGAGATCCAGCACTGCAACATTAGCCTTGGTTAATGGATCGTCCTTTGCTTTCTTGGCATGTCTCTCTCTGCAGCGTTGTTTCAAACGTGAGATGAATATCAGGCAATATGCAACAGCCTTCCTTGCTACAAGCCAACTAGAGAAACGTTGAAGTCTGTGCAAGTCGAACCCATCTTCTCTGGATTGAGAGACATGTACTTGAGACCTTTTCACCTCTGGGTCATTGGGAAGAACATCGAATGTCTCTTTAACTTCATATGTGGGAATTGACTGTTCCCATAGCATTTTTGGTCCATGTAGCCATTTTGAGTCATTTAGCTGATTAACTGTTAGACCTCTGGATGCTTCATCAGCAGGGTTATTTTTTGACTCAATGTACTTCCACTCTGAAGGTCTGGAAAAGTCCCGGATCTGTTGAATCCTGTTGGCTACAAATACGTGAAAGCGTTTGTCAGTGTTATTTATGTAGCCAAGCACGACTCTGCTGTCAGTCCAGAACACATGTTCTGCATCATCAAATTTAAGCTCTGCTTCCAGAAATTTCTTAACCTTAGCGGCGACAACAGCAGCAGTCAATTCCAGGCGAGGTACTGTTACAGACTTCGAGGGTGCCACCCTGCTTTTTCCAATTACTAATGTACAATGTACTTTATCGTTTACATCAGTTAGTCTCATGTAAGTACATTGACCATATCCCGAGGTACTTGCATCAGTAAAGTAGTGAAATTGTATTGACTTTATTGACTTGAAGTTAGTAGGTTTGTAGCACCTAGGGATTGAGATGGATTCAAGTTGTAGTATGTCCTTTCTCCAATTTTCCCACTTTACTCGAAGATCGTCTGGAAGAGGATCGTCCCAGTCTGTGGACAGCTTGCAGAGTGCCTGGAGAATCTTCTTTCCTGTAAGCACTATTGGTGCTAACAATCCTAAGGGATCGTAAATAGACATAACTGTAGAAAGTATCCCTCGTCTGGTTAGTGGCTTGTCCTGAAGTGTGATTCTGAAGTTAAACGAGTCAGATTCAACACACCACTGGACTCCAAGAGCTCGCTCTAGTGGTAGGTCGTCATGAAGCAGATTAATCTCTCTGACGGTCTTTGCTCTATCTTCTTCTGGAACCGTTTGCAGTACCTCTCTTGAATTAGATACAAGCTTATGGAGATGGAGACCTCCCTTCTCACATAGTTTCTTGGTTCTGGATATCAGATCTACAGCTTGGTGTACTGTAGGCAAGGACTTCAAACCATCGTCCACGTAAAATTCTTGATGAATGAAGTCTCTTACATCTTCACCGAACTCAGCAGCATGGTCTGAAGCAGTTTGTCGGAGACCAAAGTTGGCACATCCCGGTGAGGAGGCTGCTCCAAATAGATGTACTTTCATCCTGAATTCATTTGGTACTTCGTCGTAATTACCATCCTTCCACCAGAGGAATCTGAGATAATCTCTGTCTTCCAAGTTGACTCTGAACTGGTGGAACATTTCTTGAATGTCACACATGAATGCGATGTGATCCAGTCTGAAGCGACAGAGTACTCCGACTAATTTATTCGTCAAGTCTGGTCCTGTGAGTAGGTGCGAATTTAACGACTCTCCTTTGCATTTCGCACTGCAGTCGAATACAACTCTCAGTTTATTTGGTTGAACTACCCCATGGTGTGGGATATACCACACTTTACCATCTGTGTTATGATCTGGTGCTGGTTCCGCATAACCCTTCTCCAGAAGAGTTTCCATTACCTTGGTGTACTTCTTGCGATACTCATCATTTTGCTTGAACTTTCTTCCAAGATGATCAAGTCGTCCCTTCGCAAGAACTCTGTTATTCGGCAACTTTGGCTTCTCATCCTTGAATGGCAAAGGCATTTCATAATGCCCATCGTCTAATTTGTGAATCTCATCTCTCATAATGTTCATAAACTTGACGTCATTTTGTGAGTATGCCACTCCTTCAGCCTTGGTATCAAGGAAATCAGCTTCCATCAATCTTGTCACTCTTGCAGGGGTGATCTCTTCCTTGACTGATGTGTTATGAGCAAACAACACATCCTTGTTTCCTGTTTTTAGCTCAGCAGGAATCTCACAGGCTGTCAATCGATGACTTACACCAACTGGATCATCCTCAAAGTTGTGTTCAATTTCTTTCACAGTACCCACAATGCTCCATCCTAAGTCTGTCTTTAGGCCATATGGACCATTAGGCCTATCATGATCAGGAGGAATGACATCTCTTGGTATGAGGGCTCTAGCACAGTCGTACCCAATCAACAAACCAATTTCACAATCTTGTAAGGGCAATAGGTTATGTGAAATCTTGGAAAGGTGAGGGATACTGGTCGCCATCTCTGGAGTGGGTATGTGATCATGATTTGCTGGTATGAACTGTCTGGTATAGGTTGATGGTAAAGCTATCCTCTGTTCTCCATCAAATGACCTGATAGAAAGACCCTCAATGCGTTCACTTGGTACTCTTTCATCCATAGCTGACATCGTTGAAAGAAGGAGACTTACAGGAGTTCCATGCAAATTCATCTCATTCTTGGTTTTCTCTAGCAGGAACGTGGTGTCGGATTGAGTGTCAAGTAATGCATAGATCATTCGCTCATCCGATGTGGTTGAGTGAGAAAGCCAGACAGGAACTATCATTGTACTCTTCGTAATGGTCAATCCAGCGTCAGAGTGTTGGCTAAATGAAGCATGAGACCATGACGACTGAGTTTCATTGGGTCTTGGATCTACCTCTAGTTCCTTCTTTGGTTCTGGTCTATTTCTGTTTTCATGTAGTAGAGATGGATGTCGTCCTTTGCAGATGTCACAGGTACTTCGTCGCCTACAAGCCTTAGACATGTGACCATACTTTAGGCAGCCGTAACATAGACCTTTCTCTCTTATGTGGCTTTTACGATCTGCCATGTTCTTTGACGCAAACTCAGTACATTCTTGTAGGGAGTGGTCCTTCTTGCAGCATGAACATGATTGTGGTTTAACTCTCTTCTCCCTTTCCCTGCTGCCTGAGTTTGGATACGTCACATTGGTTGAGAGGGTTCTGACATCTGATGTAGACTTCGTCTTGTTAGATGGTCCATCGATTTTGCCATGGAGGGAGGTAACAGGGTAGCATGCTACCTTAGCTTCTGCTTCGATAAATTTCGCAAATATCTGAAAGGGTGGAAACTGTCCATTCACATCTCTCCAATCGATAACCTTGCGTGACCATCGTGCAACGAGCCAGTCTGGCAATTTATACAAGATCTTTTGATTCTCCCTTTCGTCGTTTAGGTGGTGAAGGTTGCCAATCTTGTCCATGGCACTGACACATTGATGGAGGAAGTCTGACAGATTCCTCAGACCGATGGCATCCTTCGGAGATATCTTCGGCCATCGTTCCAATTTATCGCGAAAGGCATTTGCTATGATGAAGGGATCACCATATCTACTGGTGAGGGCCGTCATGGCTTCTCCATACGCCTTATCATTTCCAACTAGAGCATATCCTCGAACAAGTTCTAGAGGTTGACTTCTTAAGTATTTCTGTAAGTAGAAAAACCTATCCATAGGCTGAATGCCGCTTTGTTGGATCAAAACATCAAACGCGTGCTTCCACGCAGGAAAGGACATAGGATCTCCTGCAAATGTCACTGGTTCGGGCAATGGGAGCCTTGTCATCCGCATCTGTTCTATCAAGACCTTAACTGCGTCACCTTGAAGGTCATTTACATTCGGGTGGGTTTCTGGTTCAACGTCGCGGATGCCATTCACCCAATCTTGACAATCTTGCTGCTTCTCTGATACCACACGTACAGCATGAGATTTCTTCGACCTTTTTGTCGAAGTCCGTGATGAGGCAGTTCCTTCTCTTTGTGCGATCAAGACCTCAAGAGTTTGTTTCATCAGGTTGCTGTGCTCTTCCTCTACTTCATCTAGTTTACCGACACTGTCGTCATCAATCTTGGCAGTGGCACGAAGTGCCATCAACTCATCTTGTGTCAGTATCAACTTGTTTACATTGGTCTGTAGACAATCTCTAGTTTCTTGGATAGTCGAGGTAGCACTCTCGTCACCCAGCAGCACTCGAAGTTTATTTGCTGTGCGCCTCCAAGTCTTGATGAGGCTTTCAAACTCCTTTGATTTGATCTCGATTTGCCATAAGAGTCCCTTTTCCGTTGCTTTGGCTTCACGGTGTGGTCTACCTTCAGCCTCAGCCATGACGAAACTGTTTCCGAGGAGACGTCTAGACGTAAAAGGAGTTTTTACTGTAGCTGAAGCATCTCTAAAAAGGACAATTGGTCATTTCTTTGAGGTTCCAATCATTCTTTAATTCTTTCAAATGATCCATATACTCCGTATGCTCCGTAAAAACTGTATACAAATGAAACAAATCGAACGAATAATAAATCAACCGTTCACGAATATGCATGTTCAGAAAACAATGACCTTAATAAATATGCATATTACATTGTCCAATTATAACCCTTTGTCTTAACCTCAACTTTACATATTTCCATTATAATACCATGCTTTCATGCATTACATTATGCACATATACCTTATAATCTATCAGAAACTATAATTTCATATCTGTATTCTTCATGATTAAACTTATCTCATATTTGTTATCCTTCATCATTCAACTAAAGTCAAGATTTCTGACTGTTTGCATTCTTTGTAATTAAACTCTGTTCATAATAATAACATGTCTTAAACCTGTATAACTCTTCATTTCTAACTATACTTTTATCAGTATCAAAACAATTTTACATTGTATCAAACTTGCATTAACCTTCTCAATTTCTCCATGTCATGCACTTAATTAACTCATAATAGTACATCAACCTAACAGTGGCAAACGTTTGTTTACATTCTTTCATTTATGTGCATTTCGTTCGCGTGCCGTAATCTACATTACATAATAACAATTGGAATTTGCGAATCAACATTGCGTCGGCCGCCGAAATGTAATGTACATCGGCCTAATGTAAAGTACACACATTGAGTTATCTATCATGGTTCTGTGCTTATTGAATGCACTTATACATAGATAATCTTATCATTGAACTTTAATTATTCTTAATTATTACTACATTAGATCGTTACATACCTCCTTCCTGCCTTCTTATGTGTATATTTTCATAATACACGTCGATGTCTCCAAAATAGACAGATTTCGTCAACTAAGTCGACTAGAATTCGAAAATGGTGCCATTTCCTGATAGCAAAATTAGTAGCCTGAAGATGGCGCTATTTAACTTCAACCAATCCAAATAATCGTTAAAAAAGATCAATCACTGAAACACAGGATAAACATGATAAAGATAATGCTTGATAATTGGGAAGCTCAAAAATAAAAATTGAGATCCATTAAATAGGCTTTTTGTGCCATTTTCTGAAATGCAATATTTTTTTTTCTTATTCGAGTTATGTTCGATGGTGCTTTTTGGATAAACAGCATTTTGTGGCGGCTTTTCGAGAAAATCTACTAAAATTGCATTTTTTCAGCTCCCTTGATTCTCTGAACCTAATTAACTAGTAATTATGAATAACCAGACGAAGAAGGGTAAAAACGACTACAAGCTTCGGAGCAACCCTCGTCAAAATAAGCCAGGGAAAGAAGATTTTGTGAATCTGGGTGTGGCCGATGATTCTAACACGTCAGGCAAGGGATCTCCCTACGGCTCACCACGGTCCGCTTCCGCGGAATCCAGCCCTTCCGCCGTACACCAGCGATCGGACCCACCACTCTCTATGCAGTTCGATGTCTTTAAGCACGAAATAAAAGGTATGCTTTCTTCTTTAAATAAGAACATGAATGATAGATTCGATCACGTTTTGAGGGAACTATCCGGTTTTAAGCATGAACTTGAATGTGTTAAGACATCTGTTGTCGATATTACGGCTAGTTTATCTGACACCTCTGAAAGAGTTGGTCAACTCGAATCTGACAAGATTCCTAAACTATATGAACAACTGAAGAAAACTGAAAAAGAAATTGATGAAAAGCTCTTAAAGCTTGAGATCCATGATCGCAAGCTAAATCTCTTGGTCTAGGATTAGCCCCTACACCCAATGAAAATGTGTTTGAAACCCTCACTACGGTTTTCATGAACCTGCTGAATATCTCGCGAGACGTGGCCCAAAAAATTCAACTGGTAAACGCTCATCGTCTCCCGTCATCCCGTAGTAGCAACGTAGCGGCCCCGCGTAGCAACGCACCGCCAGCTATTATCGTACGTTTCGTCAAGATGGCTGACCGTGACCGGGTCCTCCAAGCGTTTGAACAACCGCGCCATGCTAGCGAGAGACAGGATCGTGAATCTCCACCGCAACGCATCGCAATTAGATCGGATTTGCCACCCAGCATGAAACGTGAGCGAGGTCGTCTGGCAGCGGCTGCGTACACACTCCGCAAGACACAGCATCTTGCCACAAGCATTCGAGTAGTTGGATCAAGAGTTGTTCTGGTTACCAGGAAACGAAGCAACAACGGCGAACCTCCTGCCAGATGGGTTGAGTGGAAAGAGTAACTTTGCTTCCGCCGGAAATCATGCCCACGTCAAGCCTATAGTGCCTGTGATGTCGTTATGATATTATTTAAGAAAAAAATGAAATGTTTTTGGAATCTACCTTGTTGTTTATTTCTACCTTCGCGAAAGCTGTGTTACATTCTCTACGTAGAATAAGTAATATCAGCTTATTCATGTTATTCATGCAAGGAAATTTTAGGGCCTCTGAAAATTCTAATCTGAATTTACGAAATGAAATCTACACTCTAAAAAAAGTCATACTCGGTTCGAAGCTCGAGCCTATATATATATGATGCTACACCACAAGACAGGAATATTGCTACAGAATATTTTCTTCTAAGTTGAAGCATGAAGTTGATCGCTGCTACAAAAATTACTTTGTTCTTTTGATAAAATGTTCTCTTCGCTATCATTACTGGCAGTGCACTTTACTTCATACTGCTTTTTTTACTGGCATTACACTTGAACTTTAATTAATCTTATGCCGCTGAAAATGTCTGGTGTAATAATATCTGACCATTTTCTTGGAAAACCTAGAAAAAGGAAAAAATAGATATTTCAGTAAGTTTTTACCTTTAAACTCAGAAATATTTAAAAACTGATGCTCTAAGCTTGAGTAAGAGTGTAATTGTAGCATTATTGTCTTTACACAAGAGAAGAAACTAATATGTTTTTTTTTTATATAAGACCTCTGAATTACTGCAAATGTAAGATGATGCAACTTGTATCTGATATTCTTGCTAAGAGGAACATTTACTCCACTGTTGAGAATAAAAGGATTTTGTTTTTGCTTTTTTCTGTAAAATCTTATTGGTCACCTTCATGTCATTACTTCACATAATTAATATATTGATTTGATACTTGAAGTGGAATTCCACAGAACTAAGTTCACTTGATTTAACGAGTTATCTTTAATGTTTCTGCAATATTTTTTTTCTTAGGAAACAAATATTCCCCAATGGATATATTCTGAAGTTGTTCTTTCGACTTGATGTTCCCAGATTTTACATACGATTTCCTGTGTGTAACTACCAAAATAGTTTTAGCCATTTTGTATTTCTTACCATCTTGATTCTATAACGCCAAACATAAACACGGAATGCTCATGATTATCTTAAAGGTAAATGCTAGTTTTGGTAACGATATCAAAATGAGTTCGTACAGAATCCAATGAAATGACCACCAAAGTGTCTGTTTGTATAAATAAAACGCATGTGCCAAAGGATTCTGGAAGAAATTGTGTAATTGCTGAGAAATCAGCAAATAAGCACAGGATTCGGGTAGAGCGTCGGGCCCGACGCTCAAAGCAATAATTATACGCTGTCCCACATGCGCTTATCTGTGTTGGGGAAGTTCAGTCTGAACATTTTTCAGCGTAGATTTCAAGATTTCACAAAGTCCAGTTTATGTAACTGTACCAGATCTAGATCCTCGATGATATACTGACAATTAAGCCTGGTTTTACAGACTTTCTCATGAAATCAGAGTTTACTGCAACTACTGGAATTTCTCTTTAACTGATAACTCTTGAAAACGGCGTTTGGTTTTGATAATTGTAGAATTTTTCTTTTGCAGATTTGTATGTTCACACGTAAAAAAACTTGTAAAATGATCCTTGACTTGGGTGTAAGCATGAAGGTTTTCTTGAAAGGAGTTTTTTTTTGGTAATACCAACACCATATTTCAACAGGAGGGCCAATTTATTTATTTTTTTTTTCATCAGCAATTAGGATTACGTGATACTATTGAAAATGAATTTTTCTTTCTTTCTTTATGAAAAAAATATTCACTTTCTGAGGCAACAAAAATGTATATTTGTAGCCGTAGCTGTTATGAATTATTCTTATAGACGGAATATACGATAATGTAAACATACTTTGTCCTTTTAATATTTTATAATGAAAATTATGTGTACTAACAACTTTCATTCGACTATAATAGTCTAGAGGATGATCAGGTAGAATTTTGCTACTGCATTTCTTTTTTAAACTTCACTTGACAGAATAATTCTAAACTGATGCTGAGGTTGAATTATAGACTGTATTTGTCCTCCTGTGATCATGGTGATATTACATTGACTATTTATATGCAGAAGGGGTCAAGCTGTCGTCATAGGCATTTGATCTTTTTTTTTGCCATACTTTGAATTAATATATAGCATTTTCCAGATGTTTCAATTAACTTCGAATTGAAGTGTTATAGTAAGACTGTATGTCATCCTGTAAACTATCAATTGATATTTAGGCCTATATATAAGGAGCTAAATTCTGGCCTGTGATATTCGTTTTCAGAAGTCTTGGAAATCAGTTTGCTTTATTTCCACTTGTGATCTAGCCTCAACTCTGGTCTAAAATGATTTTATGTGATATTATTAATATCATTTGATGGTGAATTGCTTTTTTTTCTTGTTTTTTTAATCATGGCCGACATTCACCACAGTGAGTTGTTCTCATTAATGATCGCTTGTGAGATCATTCTCCCTGTTCTTTTTTTCTACTATTAGGCCCATTTCTTTAATATAAAGCATGGTGTATAAGCCCATTCAGTGCGCCTATCATCCGGGCCACATTCTGACCCTTTTTTAATACAATCATTTTGCATATGGATTTTCATTTTGTTTGTTTCTCACGTATAGCATGGCAAATTCATGCGTAGCGTGTATCCATTACTCCGATTTTAACTACCATGCCTACTCAAGTTGGCCTACTACGATATAATTTCTCCCATATGACATGGAAACGAAATGGATGTGTTGTACTGATGATTTTGATTTTATTTGGTATTGAGCATGCAGTGCTTCTTTTTTAATTGTAGGGAGAGATGGACACACTGAATTTGCATACTGTGTAAACACTTCATGAGCCTGATGACATGCAGCAAGCTCACGTTTATTTACTACAATTTTTTTACTTTTCATTAATGTTCAATATCTTGCAATAAAATCAAGATAGTGTCTAACTTGTAACTGGTAATTTGAATCTATTTCACAAGCTAGTAAGATTTTGTTGGGAACCGCTCAACCGTGTTATATATTACTTTTTGGTCTCCACAGGAGGCCATCAACTTTAAAAGGACTCACGTGCAGTTTGTTTAGGTTCCCAATTGGATCTGATTGGTTTGTGTGTTTAATTCACAAGGGTTGCTGGCAAATGCCTGATTATTTTTGTTTGTGTGTGCTGCCATCTAATCATTTCCCGCCGACTCCAGATTTTCCTTTCTATTTTCGTCTGTTGTATTACGTGTTTCTGTGTTCTGTGTTCGTTCACCCGTCTCTGTGTTTGTTTGTTATGTAACTGTTCTGCACATTCTTTTCATTTACAGATTCTTCCTTCTTTCTTTTTTTTAAGATGACTACAAACAACAATGCTCCTTTTCACAACTTGCATAATGATGAATTTTTTGACACTTTTCAGTCTGATCTAAATACCAATTTCAATGAAAACTCTAACAATTTTTTCATAGTTTTATTGCCCAGTCCATGAACTCCTTAAACAATAATCTTGATTCTGTTTCCGATCCAAATGACAGTACTTATCAGCATGCACCTTCTTTATATTACACTGAAAGCCAGATTGCAACTAAACAATTAAACAACACTAACGATTTTTTTTATGTTACACTGCAACATTCGTAGTGCCAACAAAAATTTTGATTCATTGCGTTCCCTTCTCCTTAACTCGAAGCTTAACTGTTCGGTTATAGGTTTATCAGAAACCTGGTTCACTCCGGGTACTGAATTATCATTTTTTTTTCAATCCCTGGCTTTAATTTGATTACTAATAACAGGACAGACAAAACAGGTGGCGGTGTATGCATGTATATTTCTGAACGGTATGAGTATAAATTAAGACCTGATCTGAACCGCATGGATAATTCTATCGAAACTTTATTTATTGAAGTAATTGTTCCAAATGACAAGAACATTGTAGTTGGAGTTGTATACAGACCCCCTAACTGTCTACGTGATGACTTTTTTATCAATTTCAGTGAATAATTAAACCATCCCGTCATGCTTAATAAAAATTGTTTTTTACTAGGTGATTATAATGCAGACCTCTTAAAATATGATTCTGATTCATTTACTCAAAATTTCATGGATTTATTACTTACAGCAGGTTTTTTTACCAGCAATTACTAAACCTACCAGAATTTCTGGAAACTCAGCTACTTTGATTGATAATGTATTCACGAATGCACGGGGTGCGCTGTCATCTGGTATAATTCTTTCTGAATTATCAGACCATTTTCCTGTATTTTTACATTTTAATCTCAATACCAACCTTTGGGTGAACTTAAATTCTTGTATCTCACAACTTGATTTTTCTGAACATAATATGGGGCAATTCAAACAAGAGCTAGAAAACACAGACTGGTCGGGAATCTTCCCTTTACAAAATGCTAACGATGCATTTGATTCCTTCATGAGTATTATTTCTTCTAAGATGGATCTTTGTTTTCCTTTGATACGGAAAAAAAGATCAAACTACAAAAAGATTCCAAGATCCCCATGGATCTCCAAGGGCATTTTACGATCCATTAATAGGAAAAATAATCTTTATTTAAAATCTATTGTTAAACCATGTGATAAGAATAAAAAAAGATACACAGACTACAAAAACATTCCTACTGGAATACTTAGGAAAAGTAAGAATATTTATTTTTGCAACCAGTTTCACTTATACAAAAATGATATACAAAATACCTGGAAAATAATCAAGGAAGTCTTGCAAGGTAAAACTAAAAAATCTACTGTTTCCAAAATAAATGTTGATGGTAATTTTATAGAAGATCCACATACATTGGCAAACACTTTTAATAATTATTTTTCTAGTATTGGCCCAAATCTTGCCAGAGGTATTCCTAACCCCAGAAAACACTTCAGAGATTTCCTTCGTGACCCCAACCCAAATTCAATTTATTTTATTCCTACAGATGAGGCGGAAATTGCGAACATAATTCATAACTTAAAAAATAAGCAAAGTCGTGGTCATGATGGTATTAATAATATCTTGTTAAAGAAGAATTGTGAGTTAATTGCTAAGCCCTTGACATATATTTATAATTTATGCATGTCTACCGGTGTTGTACCTTCATCACTGAAACTAGCTCGTGTTATTCCTGTATTTAAGAAAGGTGACAGTACGGTGTTAGGTAATTATCGACCAATATCCCTATTAACATGTTTGTCTAAAGTTCTTGAAAAACTTATATTTGTTCGCACATCGAAATTCTTTAATATTAGTCCAGGATAGAAGGGGTCGAACCTTGTTTTTTTATATATACAATGTTTTTTTTATGGTTTCTTGTCAATTCGAGGGTGCTGATTCCGAATCTGAATGATGCCACTCGTGTAACCTTGAGCATTTTCTGCAAATTGGCAAAATCCAATATGGCCGCCAAAATATTCAAATTACCCATGAAAATCATAAAATTGTCCACACATTGGCTTTAAAGTACATGCAATTGTGCTGCCGGAGTGAAATAATATCTGAAAAAAATATTTTTGTCAAAATATTTATTTTCTTGATATCAAAATGGCCGCCATCATAGACCCCTGTACAATATGAATGGGGAAAATCAATTTTTACAAAACTGAGCACTGAAATGCAAGTAATTATGATCTATGAGTGAAGCAATGTCTGTAAACATGATTGCTAACGATGTGTATCATTTGTTATGTCAGTTATGTGATAAATCCTGTATTTTTATATTCAAAATGGCCTTCAAAAGCCCTAACACTATTATGTACAATGTGAATGGTGACACACAAAAATCACAAGAGTGAGCACTAAAATGCATTTTGCTGAGATAAACGAGTGGAATACTGACTAAAAACATTATTGTTAACGAAATTTATTATTTAACATGCCATGTATGTGATAAACCCTGTATTTTGATATTTAATATGACCGCCAAAGGCCCTAAAATTATGATCTACGATGTGAGAGAGGACAAAAACAATCACAGGGTGAGCACTAAAACGTTTTTTTTTTGTGGTAAATTAGTGGAATACTGTCTTCAAATATAATTTGCAACGAAATATATTATTCGGGTTTCATATTTGTATTAAATATTGTATTTTGACTTTCAAAATGGCCGCCAAAAGACATTGACTGTATTATGTACAATCGATCTGGGAAACCAATTTTCACATGAGTCAGCACCATAACATGCATATAATTGTGATTTAAGAGTAAAATATTGTCTGAAAACATAATTCCTAACAAGATATATCATTCATTCTGCCAGGTAGGTGATAAATAATGTATTTTGAAAGTCAAAATGGCCGCTACAGGCCCTAACGGTAGGCCTATTATGTACTTTGTGAATGGGAACATATAATTTTAACAGAATTTGGCTTTGCTTGACTAAATGGTGTTGCATGTATGAGTGAAATATCGTCTGAAAATATGATTTTGTAACCAAATAGATAATTTCTTATGTTATTTAGGTGATAAATGCTATATTTAAATTTCAAAATGGCTGCAATATGTTTCTTTGTGGAAATTATCTTTCCCCATTCAAATTTTACATATTAAGATAAGGGACTATGTCGGCCATTTTTCATTTTTAAAAGGCTGCATTCATCACCTTTATGACACAAGCTATGATATATTTCGTTAGAAATCATTGGGTTTAGACAATACTTAACACTTACATCAAAATTAAGCCATTTTCATAGTAAAAATTTTGTCAAAACTATCTGTCCCCAGTTACAATGTACATACTACTTTGGGCTATGGCAGCAATTTTGAATTTCAAAGTAAGGCCTTTAATACCTTCTCAACCATTATGTGATGTATTTAGCCAGAAATCATGTTCAAGACCAAATTTTACCCATACATCACATAGTTACGTGCGTTTTTGGTTCTCATTCTGGTGATGATTAGTTTCCCTATACGCATGTTACAGAATTTGTAGGGGCTTGTGCGGCCGTTTTGAAAGTCAAAATACAGTATTTATCACCTATGGGAGAGAAAATGTTATATTTCATTAAAAAAATCACGTTTTCAAACAATATTTTCCTTATACAACAGAATTATATGGATTTCATAGTCAGGCAAATCCTAATTCTTTCAAAAGTATTTGTCCCCATTTACATTGTAGATAATACTGTAAGGGCCCATAGGGGCCATTTTGAATTTTACAATACAGCATTTATCTCATGCATGAAAAATGAAATGATATGTTTCGCCAGAAATCATGTGTTTAGACAATATTTCACTCGTATAGATTACAATTACATTCATTTTATTGTTTTTACTCTTGTGAAAATTAGTTTCTTCATTCGCTTTGTTCATAATACAGATAGGGCCTATGGCAGCCATTTTGAATGTCAACATGCAGCATAATTACCGAAATTGCAAGGGAAATGATATGTTTCGTTAGAAATCCTTGTTGTCAGACAGTGTTACACCAATATTTCGCAGTTATTGGCATTTTAAAGTCAAACAAATTCAAAGGTTGTGAAAATTATTTGTCCCCTTTTATATATTGTACACAGTATAAGGGGTCTATGACAGCCATTTTGAATATCATAATACAGCATTTATCACATTAGATAGTATACAAATGACATAGTTTTGTTAATAGTCATGTTTTCATACAGTAGTACACTCGCAGGTCACAATCACATGCAATAATAGTGCTCAGTCTTGATTGAAAAAATATTTTCCCCATTCATATTCTACATAATAAAGTATACAGGGGTTATGGCGGCCATTTTGAATATCAATGAAATAAATATTTTGTCAATATCGCTTTTCCAATTGGTATTTCACTTCTGCACAACAACTACATGCATTTTATAGCTAATGTGTTGGCAATTTTATGATTTTCATGGGTAATTTGCATATTTTGGCGGCCATATTGGATTTTGCCAATTTGCGGGAAATGCTCAAGGTTACAAGAGTGGCATCATTCAGATTCGGAATCAGCACCCTCGAATTGACAAGAAACCATCAAAAAACATTGTATATCTAAAAAAACAAGGTTCGACCCCTTGTCTATGGGGCCTATCCTGGACTATATGCATGATTTATTTTATCCTTTACAATTTGGCTTTCGTGAGAATCATAATACTACACATGCTTTATTAACTATAGTTGACAAGATTGCTAGGGGAATCGACAATTTTGAGCATACTGTTGGGGTGTTCCTGGACTTCTCCAAGGCTTTTGATACCATTAATCATGAAATATTATTATACAAACTTAATTATTATGGAGTCAGAGGAATAGCCTTGGAGTGGTTCAGGAACTACTTAGACAATAGAAAACAATTTGTCTCTATCGAAAATACTATCTCCGAAACAGAAATGGTTAACTGTGGTGTTCCGCAGGGCTCTATCTTGGGTCCCCTACTTTTCCTTATATATATTAATGATTTTTGCAAGTCTTCCAATATTTTATCTTTTACATTGTTTGCTGACGACTCTAATATTTTTTTCTCCCACAAGGATCCACGCCATTTACTTGCCACCATTAATCATGAACTCGAACAGGTTTCAGAATGGATCAAAGCCAATAAATTATCACTTAATCTTCAAAAAACAAACTATATGCTCTTCAGTAATATTATAGATGATCTTCCAGGCAATGTTATTTTTGAAAATACTAGCATACAAAGAGTTAACAGTACTAAGTTTCTTGGTATAACTATTGGCAGCAATTTATCATGGAAGGAACACGTAGATAACATTTGTAAAATAATTTCGAGAAATATTGGTATCATAAATAAAATAAAATTTTTCTTCCCAACCCATATATTATTTAATTTGTATTCATCTTTGATTCTGCCGCACTTAAACTATGGCATAATAGCTTGGGGGAATTGTGCTGACTACCTCGTCAACAGAATTCTACTTTTACAGAAAAAGGCTTTGCGTATTATTTGTCATACAGATTTTCGTGCACACACTGATGTACTTTTCTACAATCATAATATTTTGAAGGTCGGTGATTTATATAGTTATAATCTTGGAAAGCTTATGTATACTTTAGATAGAAATGAACTACCAAATATTTTTTATTCCATGTTCACTTAAAATGTCAATATTCATCATTATCCAACAAGGTCCGCCGGACTTTTTCACCCACCAAGAGCTAGAACCATCCTTCTGAATAAAACATTTATTTTTACCGGTACACAACTTTGGAACTCTCTTTTGGAATCCGTGCGCAATAAACCGACACATTTTAGTTTCAGTAATGGGTTAAATAAAATTCTTCTCCACAAATGTAAACCGCAGATATCCAACGTCTCTACTTAAGCAGCATTCTCTTTTTGTTTTTATTTTTTTCTTATTTTTTATTCCCCTCTCCTCACATTTTCATCTTCTCTTTCTATTCTTAATGTGCAGATGTCTTGTTTGTTTTGTCTGTTCTGGTCTTTTGGCTTGTTATCTGTAGTGTTTTTTTTTTTGTTTTTTTTTCTCTGTCCTGTTTTGTCCTGTCTTGTCCTCTTCGGTACACTGTCTTTGTTTTGTTTTGTGTTTTTTTTCTCTCTGTTAATATTCCCTCTTGTCTTGTTAAATTTATCTTACATACAATATTTGAATCGTTATCTTGTATATATATATATATTTGTATACCATGGGTATGAATATATTGTCTTGATTGTATTAATTTTTGTATATTGCATAAACATACGAAGCTTGACCCCATTAGTAGTCTTCAAATATTTTATTGAACATTGTTAATTTATATTTGTATTTGATAAATTTTAATCAGTTATTTATTTCAGGGGACTCACATAAACAAGCGAAGCTTTCCGGTGAGTTCCCTTTTTTTCATTTCTGTTATTCATATTGTGTTTTGTTCCTACTTACTTTGTCAATTTGTTTGAAATGAAGAAAAAAATAAATTCAATCAATCAGTCAATCAATCAATGTATGAAGAGAGAGACATTTTTTTTCTTTCAATCTTTATTGATCAAAAAATAATCACAGTACAAATCAAACAAATCAAAAATATATTTACATGATTAAACAGAGCAGCATTTACGTACATGTAGGTATATACTTGTCAAGACAGATACATAGAACAAATTAGATATCAAATCTCCACTTTTTAAAATGTACAGGTAATTTACCATTTTTCTTTGCCAAAACATATTCAATATCCTTAATACCTTTGATACGAGCTTTGAATTCCAACATATTGGGGGTTTTGTTATTAAATTTACAAAAGTGAACATAATATTTAAAAGCAAGGAAAATGAATGTTAGAAAATTATCACCTTGAATACCAAAAATCTTTACAAAGGGGGAAAGGATAATATTCGAATGTTGTTTTTGGTTTATTATAGATAAAAGATCGTCCCATACAATGTTAACCACCGGACAATCACAAAATATATGTACAATTGTTTCAGGGTCTCTTTTACAGAATGAACAGTTTGGGGAATCTTTTCTCTTGATTTTAGATAAAAAAGCATTAAGGGCAATTGTCTTATGAAACACCTTGAAATAAAATGATCTGAGGCGGCTATCAATAGTACTCTTAAAATTCAGCATATGTATTTTCGGGGACATCCCGATTTACCGCGGGTCCGATAGACCGCGGGTCCGATAGACCGCGGGTCCGTTAGACCGCGGGTCCGATAGACCGCGGGTCCGATAGTCCGCGGGTCCGATAGACCGCGGTGTGTGTAAAATTATGATCAGGATCTATTGAATTCCAATGTCATCAAGAGGTCCAAAGGTCAAATCATACGAGGCCATGGGGTTCTATCAAGTGCGGATCCATGGGGGGGGGGGCCGAGGGGAAACTGCCTCACCCCCAGCTCAAAAAGAGGGGGTAGAGGGGAAAAGGGAGAGAATAAAAAAGAAAGAGGAAGATGGGAAAAGAAGAGAATAGAAAAGAGAGTAAGAAGGAGAAAGGAAGAGAAGAAAAAAAAGAGAAGAAAAAGGGGAAAGGAAAGACATAGAAAAAGGGAGAAGAAAAGGGGAAAGAAGAGAAAAAAGAGAGGGGGGAAAAGGAAGAGAAGAAAAGAAAGGAGAAAGGAAAAGGAGGAAAAAGAAAAAAAAGAGGAAGGAAGAGAAGAATATTTAAATAGAGAGGAAGATGGGAAGAAAGATAAGAAAAAATAGAGATGGAGGAAGAGGCCGGGGAAAAGAAGAGAAGAAAGAGAGAGAGGGAGGAAGGGGTGGGAGAGAAGAACAAAAATATTAAAAGAGAAAAAAGGGGAAAGGGAAGAAAAAAAGGGAGAAGTAAAGGGGGAAAGAGAAAAAAGTGGAAGAGGGAAAAGAAAGAAAAGAACGGAGTAAGGAAAAGGGGAAAAAGAAGAAAAACAGAGGGAGGAAGAGAATAATATTTAAAGAGAGAGGAAGATGGGAAGAAAGATAAGAAAAGAGAGAGAGAGAGGAAAAGAGAAGAAAAAAGAGAGAGTAAGGGGGAAGAGAGGAAAAAACGAGAAAATAGAGAGGAAAAGAGGGAAAGAAAAGACAGAAAAAAGAGAAGAAAAGGGGGAAAGAAAAGAGGGGGAAAAAGAGAAGAAAAGAAAGAAAAGGAGATGGGAAACGAAAGAGGGAGATATTGACCTGGACGTCGATTTGATGGCGCCAAAATGACGTTCGAACTATGGGGCGCCGAACTGATGTTTGAACTGGGAGGGGGGCGCCAAATTGATGTTCGAACTATGGGAGCGCTAATTTGAATTTTGACAATAATGCGACAAATACATGTTTCAGAGAGGGGAGGGAGGGCAAAGTTATATTTCACATGGGGGCGCCAAGTTTATGTTCAACCGAGGGCTAGAGGGCTTCATGCAAATTCATTTTCGACCGGGGCTCAACATTGCTCGTATTGCCTGTTTATACTGAAATATATGTCCTGCCCAAAAAACTTAAATTAATGCGGCTGAATTAAAATATCCCGTTTTTACGATAACAGACAAAAACAATGTTTTCGAGTTTTAAGTCTGTTTAGCGAGATAGATACCCTGTTCAGGCTCACAAAAAAGGGCTATTATCAAATTCAGCTCGCGCTACGCGCTCGCAATATTTGATTAATGAGGTATGCATCCTCTGCTTCAATCCCACATGTAATTGTTAGTGTTTTTCAAGTCAACATACATAGGCCGATCCAGGGGGCAAAGATTTTGCCCCCCCCCCCCATGGTGGCGCAAAAAAGGGGTAAGAAACAGAAAAAAAGAAGAGAAAGGGACAGGCAATTAGAATAGGAATTATACCTTAGTCCTTCTTAAGTCAGTATATAAAAAAATTGAGCTCGCGCTTCGAGCTGGCATCAATAAAATTGTTTAGTTATATACGCATCCCGACCTTACAGATTTTTATGCTAACGAGAAGCACAAGCTGAAAATATTTGATATTCTAACCTGACAACTGAAAATGTATTTTTCATTTAATCATTATAAAAGTTTTCAGCTAGCACTTCGCGGTCGCATTCATTTCTTAATAGATATGCATCGTGTTCATCATAACAACTACTAACATAGGCGGATCGAGGCCAACCTCCCCCCTATTGACAGAGCAAATAAATTGGGAAAAACGGTAAAATAAAAAAAGGGGAAAGAAAGGAAAAACAAGAAGACGAAACATAAAAGGAGGAAGACGAGTGAATAAAATAAGGTCAGGAGAAGACTTGGAAAACAATTTTTGAAAATATTTAATGTCACTATATTAAAGCTTCGCTCGCGCATCGCGCTCGCAATGCCTGTTCGATGAGATACATATCTTGCTCAATAGGCTGATATGTCTATATTTTATATCAATATACAAAACATAATTCAGCTCGGACATCGATCTTTCATTTTGTTTTATTTACCAATTTATGTTTTTAAGTGCTCTGGAAAATTTCCGTTTTATGGTTTGAATCAACATTTGCAACATTTTGTGCGCTCGCACTATTTGCCAAGTAGGCCTACCTATTGTATTTTTGTTTTTCATATAAGATTATCTAAATATACCTTTTCAGGTGTCTCGATCGTAAAAAATAATAAAGGCCTATGAGCTAGCGCTGCCTATATATTAATTATATAACAAACTACTCAAATCCCCTCATTAAAACATTCCGGATCGCGATTTGCGCTCGCATTATGTGCTAAAATTATATCAACCAAAGAATCCTATTCATGATTACAAAAATACTTAAAATATCCAGTTTTCAGGCCAAATGCACTGTCAACAAATTTCACACACTCATTAGGCTTAATATGAAATAAAATTTGTATGAATTCATAACAACTAAATTGTCCCTTTTTCAGAAATAAATATTAACAAGTTTTAGGAAAAGAAATAGAAGATAGTCATCATTCTTATATGATGACAAAATGTCCTTAGGCCTAAAATGTCTCGATCCTAGGTCAAAATAATAATAAAATATCAGCTCGCGCTTCGCGCTCGCATTATTTATATAGTTCTATCAAATTTTCCTATATACACAGTGTTGTAAACAGTGCTTAAATTGACCCTTTTCATATCGGAGTTTCAAATATTATTTTCAGCTCGGGCTCTGCGCTCGCATTATTGATTTTTATGATGAAAAATTAAATGTATTCAGATTGCCAGGATTCTGTCTAACTCTAAAACACGCACACGCATGTTTTTTTAGATACAAAGCTTGATCTTATTCAAAACGTGCTAAAATTATCCAGTTTCGAATCAGAATATCAAAAATTTTCAGCTCTCGCTTTGTGCTCGCATTATTATTGTAGGAAGATACCAAAAATTACCCATCCTTTTTCATGATTGACAAACATGAATCGAATGTCCCATTGGGGATTTGAAATCTCATCTTTTTAGGTTGGAATATAAAAAATGTTCAGCTCGCGCTTCGCGCTCGCATTTGTTGCTTATAAAGTTAATCTAGGAAATGACTGTTAGGACATGGGCGTTTCGCCCTCCCCCCAAAAAAAGAGAGAATCAAGACTAAGAAAAAATAGAGAGAAAAGGAAAGGGACTAGGATAAAATATAATATTATTTTCCAAATATTATGTCAAAATCTATCACAACCTTGTATTCTTGTAATAGAAATGTCAACATATTTGCTTGCTCGCTTCGCTCACTGGCAACTTCTTATCAATTTTATGCGATACGCCATATTTGGTATTGAGGGAGAGTGGAAATACTCTCATTTATTTCTCTCAATAATATATACATGTAAAAACATACAAATATCATACATTATTATACATTATTTTGAACATAAATATACAAATATAATCATGAAACATTAAGATAAGATTTGAAGAAAAAAATAATGAAAGAAAAAGGTATCCCAAAAAGCCTCAAAGGCTTGCAAAAAGGGAAACCAAGAATAAAAACATAAGAATGGTTATAAAAATGATTTACAAATAGAATATAGTACCGGAATGCGTCGCCACAACAGTAATATTAGAGTTTGATTGCAATGATCGGCAGGCACGTCGTCAGTATTTTCTTTCAAACCAAAACACTGACGACACGCCAGCCGGTCACTAAGTGAATCATTAAGAAAAAAACAAAAATGAATACTGCTGCGACGCCACATTCCGGCCCTCTAAAATGCCGAGTGGAAAACTGTTTAACGGTTATTTAGGTTGGAGAGGAAGAATTTTTCGAGCCCCCTCGAAATTGTTGGCTCATTACGGCGGTGGGACAACCCCTCTCAAAGAAAAAAAAAATCAACTTTAAGCGGCCGATCGGGGAAAATATGGGTGAAAAAAATGGCCCCTCCCCCCCCCCTATAGGCGGGAGCTGGGTCCGCCCCTGACTTAGGCTTTCAGGAAAAAATACAGGGAAAAAAAATCACATCGCGCTTCGCGTTCTCATTATTTATTTAGGCCTTGTGAGATACCTCAATGTGTTTTTAAGAATAAGATCTAATATTTTCTTTAACGTCTACCCCCTTTCCATTTAATTTATTTTGTATCTTGGTGCCCTCGCCCCCCCCCCCCCCCCGTGCACCCATGCTGAATAAATACGCCACTGATGAGGAGAATTAGTCGAGATTGCATTATTCCCAAGAGGTTATCATTAATATTATTGAAGGGTATACTAAAACAACAGTACAGAAACTATACAGCTCCCGTTCACACAATATTCTAGTGCCTATACATTGGTGAGTAGTTAAACCAAATTGAAAGCCCCCAAAATCGCTCTTGCTTCGCGCTCCCATTGATATTACATTATATATTCATGGATTTTTTTCAAGAACACAGTTAAAAGTGGTCTTTATTTTTTTTTTAAATGTGATTATAAGATAATTCAAAATCCATTTAAGGCACTTAGGATAGCCTGGCCGGGAGGGAGTGGGCGCCATTTTTCGAAAAGTACACATGGACGCCAAAAATCAGGTAAAATTTGGCCCCCCCCCACGAAATCCTGGATCCGCGCCTGGGTTCTATAACAATAACCCAATTAGGTCAATCACCCCCTGACAACTACTTCAAGGAAAATTTCATCCCCATATTTTTACCGCCGGGGACTGTTACCCCCCCCCCCCCGGAAATTTACCCTCCAGACAATTATCCCGGATAATTACCCCTAGTACGGAGCCGTGAAAATGCCATCAACGTGACGACATGGCGTGGTACTTTGTCTTACCATGTCTTAATTAATCATTGGCGGCGGAAGGCAAACATTTACGGGGTCCACCTGAAATTTTGGGATGGACACAGATAAAAATTGGACCAGCAAATCAGCCAAACTTTTAGTAGGGACCACCAAAAAAAAATGACAAGCAAAAAAAAGGTTCTCAACTAAAAATTTAGGGGGGACCGTCCCCCAACTCAAATTTAGGGGGAAATGTCTCTCTCCCCCCCCCCCCGCTTCCGCCGCCTAAGAAATTAATAAGCTTATTATTTCGACACAGCGATATATTCAATCTTGTCAAGTCGATATGTCCACATGGCGAGATGTGTACAAGTCCCGGCAAGAAACCCGACATATCGCCATGTTGACATGTAACTTATTTAAGTCGACTTGGCAAGATAAAATATCTCACCATGATGACATATAACTTTTTAGAAGTGGACTGACTTGGCAGGATAACGTATCTCGCCATGCGGACATAATATGCTTATTTAGTCGACATGGCAAGATAAAGTATCTCGCCATGTCGCCAAGTCGATGGCATTTTAGAGGCTCCGTATGGCGTCTAGAGGGTGAATTTCCGGGGGGGGGGTAACAATCCCCGACGATAAAAATATGGGGATTATATTTTCCTTGAAGTAGATGTCAGGGGGCGATTGTCCTGTGGGTCATCGTTATAGAACCCCATGGACTCGTATCATCGACCTTTTGACCTCTTGATGACATTGGAATTCAATAGATCCTGATCATAATTTTACACACACCGCGGTCTATCGGACCCGCGGACTATCGGACCCGCGGTCTATCGGACCCGCGGTCTAACGGACCCGCGGTCTATCGGGCTGTAACCCATAAAAATTACAACATAATGAAAAACGGGAATTAGAAACACAATCAAATACGTGAAAAAATAATCACATGCCTGAGGTAAATAATACATACATACGTTATTGCGAAATCAATCATCATTGTAATACAATCATTCTATATCTATTTATTATTTGATTCATTATCATAATTAATCTAAGATTTTATTATTGTATTTTTATCATTACTATCAATATCATATTACTATCGTTTTATTATTCACATTATCATCATAAGAAATTAATTATTGCACATAGAGAAACATTGACGCTTTGTATTACACTAAAAAAAAAAAGATGTTCGTTCATAGTCTACCAGTTTACATATTGTTACAATGTGAGTAGTTATAGGTCAAAGTAACTGGAAAATTAATTCTATAATTGTGTAGGAAGGCTAACAGATGTATTTGAGTTACGGAAGGCTTGACAATAAAAAAAAACTTTGTGAGAACTCATACATTATTAGATATATAAGACCGATTAGCAAACGTGCGTTAATGCAGTTGTTATGAACATTTAAAAAAAAATTAAACGACAGAGAGAGAAAAAAAAATCTAAGCTCAGTTCGGTGTGGGAAAAGTAATTATCTAAAGGCAAAGTAATCAAAATCTTAACAAAAATTATGAGAATTTTCAGTTACATAGAATTCAATAAGTCGATAAGGTCAGGGATGGCACTTTGTCGAAGTCTTTGAGTCCTACATCTCAATTGTTGCCTGACCTTACTGTTTCTTAGGGTTCTGCCGACACCAATCGGCTTAGGAATCAGGTGTGAGTCTTTCATTCTTTTCCAGTTTCTGTGCAAAGGAAAGACATAAATCTTTCCTTCGATCTGCAAGAGACTTTAAAGGGCCGTCTGCACCATCCCGAGTTTTCAAATTAGCGCGCTATTTCTGATCCGGCAAATTATCCCGATCTGAAAAATCTCGAGATAGTTGGCGGTGCAGACGCAATTATCGCGCTAGTTCGTAGGATTAATCTCGAGATTGCAATCCCAAGTCAACTCGGGTTTATTTGCAAAATAGCGCGCTATTTTACGAATTATCCCGCTAATTCGTCGGTGCAGACGCACTCGAGATTGGACTCGGGGTAATTTATTCATGACGTCAGTCCATAATGCAATTCGCGTTCCACTTCCGCCTTGGTCAAAACATAAACACGTGCGAAAGTCAACTTTATACATGCGAATAGCGTTCATAAGCAACGATGGTGTCCAGCCAGTGAATGGATTTTGGGAGAGACCAGACCGTAGGGGGAGGCGCTCATCGACGATGGTCATATTCAATAACAACACTGACAGCAGTGTTGTCTTATTCCTTCGAAAAATGTGAGCAAATAGCATTTCTTTCCTCCTTCTCTCCCTCTCTCTCTCTCTGTCGTTGCCTCCTACTCCGCCATCATATTTAACGAAGAATACATCACTTCTTCACTCGCTGAGCTGAGAGGATTGTTGCATAACACCGGTTGAATTCGGCGAAAGTGCTAGTGAAAGGAGTACATTGCTTGCATATCGCGGGAAGTTATTCAAAAGCGCGGGCCGTTGAAACTCCAAGATCCGAAAGTGCGCATGCTCGTAATATCGGGCTTGTTGCCTCGCTCGAGCAGGAATCGCTCTTCGTGGGATGGTGCAGACGGGGTTTCTTGAATCTCGAGATTAATCGCGAAGAGGGCTGATCGGGCTAAAATCTCGAGATTGAGCAAACTCGGGATGGTGCAGCACCGCCTTAAGTGAAGTGATTCTAGTGCAGAGTCATAAGACGTGAAGCGGGGACCTAGAATAATTCTTACAGTTCTCCTCTGAATTCGTTCTAGGGAAGCAATCCGTTGTTTTGTGAGTCCGCCGTTCCACACAGGGCACGCATATTCCAGGAGGGGTCTTAAGTAACCCACGTAGATTGTACACAGATCATCCACACAAAGACCGTGGCTCCTCAATATCCTGATCTTGTACATTCTCCCATTCGCTCGCTGGAGCATGTAGTCTACATGACACTGCCACTTAAGATCACTTTGAAGTCTCACTCCAAGAACTTTAACAGTGTCCAGAGTTTTCAATGACTGGCCATTAATTCTGAACACTGGGGGGTCAGGAGGATACTTCATGAAACATATTTGCATTGCTTCACATTTGACTGGGTTGAGGGTCATTCCGTTAAGGTGGGACCTATCTTGTAACTTCCGTAATGCATTCACGGTGAGCTCCGGGGATTCGTACGCAAATCTTGTGTTAATGATACTCATATCATCTACATACTTCCAGTGTAATAGATGGTCACCGTCACAGGCATCGTTGATGACAGCAAGGAACAGTATCGGCCCCAACAATGTTCCTTGAGGTACACCAGTGTGTAGGGTAGTCCAATCTGAGACAAAGCCCTTGTAGCGAACACACTGCTTCCGATTGGTTAGAAAATCCATGACCCATTGCACAAGATCAGGAGCTACTCCGTAGGCTATTAACTTCTGTAACGCTATGGTGGGATCAATTCGATCGAATGCCTTACTGAAGTCTGATGTTGTTTGAAGGTTTGCATGGTGTTATGTACAATCGCTTATGTGGTTTACGGTACACCATGTGAAGTGTTATATAAACAGTGGATAGAAGAAGAGAAGAAATGGATAGGCGAGAAAGTGGAGATTTGAGAGTAGAGTATTCTTTCTTGAAAGTAGTCCTGAAAAGGACTGTAAACCAGGAAAGATTGATGAGTTGAGAACAGCTTGAGTAGTAGAGCTAATGAGGAGATGCTGGCTTGAGTCGGCGAGTAGAGATGATGAGTAGTAGAGAGACTCGACGTTTCGGGCAGGTTGACTTTCCGTCTTCAGGAGGTTGACTGTCCGTCCACAGGCCATAGGCCAGTTACAAGAAGACCGCACTTTGTTACTGGGGATGGAATTACTTGGATGAGAGGGCAGCTGATCGCTGGTAGCTGGGCATGCCATAGGGTACCCAAGGACACAGGCATGTTGGCTAAATAATAAGAATTATAACTAGAATGGTGTTGTAGATGGCAAATCATAGTTAAGCACTAATATAATTTGGGGGCTAGTCTGATCCTCTGAGAATTGGACCCATTAGCCATGGGTCGGGACGGTAATGAGAAACATCCAATTTGAATTTGTTTCTTTAGCCGAAATGTCACATTTTTTATTGATTGATGAAATTCGGAATTGGAGGTTTAGGGGTGTGTCCCATCAACAGTGCGGTCCAAATTAACAACTTCTCTTGAGTAAGCTTAGCTAAAAGAAACCTTATTTACTTTGACTACAATTAGATAAACAGGATTCGGTCGGATGAAACGTCCGACATGGCCTTTCATGAGACATTCCTTGAGGTATCCATTTCATTTTTAAAATGGCTGTTCTGTAACCCAATTTGCCATTCACAGAACCAACCATAACTCTAGCAAGAGATAGCATTTATTTGTTTGAATAAAGGTCAGATATCATAATTTGAATCTCTGTAAGGCCTCGAATGTGGTCATAGAATTGGTACATATAATATAGTTCAGAATAGAGATCATTTGCAAAATACACAAGTGCAATATAGTGAATCCGATTATTCCCCGGGTAGGACAGTGGTCTGTGGTTTGGTGGTAGAGCAAGTATCGGTCGCACCTACCATAACACAGGTGGGCCATAAGGGAATTTCTCCAGCATAACCCATTCAAGTGAGGAGGCACTGTCATTGCGTCCTGTTGGTTTTTGCCCTTATCTCCTCCGTGCCCCAGTGCCACGTGTCCTCCCATTGCGGAGGACATTTGTCCGCCGATTCCCCCACTTTCCATATTATTGGGGATGCACCTAGGGTGATTACAACCCTATCTATTCTAGGATTAATCAAGCAAATATGTCTTAGCCCAAATGTCCACTAACCACTGGATATTACCAGTGAAATTATAAAAATGAAAAAAAACAGAATCAGAAGTCGCCAGGCGCGGCTGTCCCTGTGGTGACATGCATAATTTAAAAATAAAGAAAAAGTGGACTTCTACTAAGACAGGAGAACAAAATACACTGTTTTTGGACATACCTTTTGCGAAGATACTGATTTTCTTGGAAGAATCTCGCTCCTATATGCATGAAAACGATTGTGAATGTTGTGTTAAGCTTTTTCCAAGCTATTTTGTTCAGTTCCTCCAAATTTACTACATGCGTTTAATCCTGAGATAATTGCATCAGGTCGAATTTGTTATTGTTAAATTATATGGAATGTTCTCTTACAAGCCGTTTGTATTAATGCATAGGGCACTCCTGTAAATTTATGTTTGGATACGGGGAGCTGGGAATAAGCAGCTCCATGCCAATATATTGGGCAGCTTTATTTGCAAACGTGACAAACTGATGTATGCCTCAAATTCCTGTAACATACAAAGGGGGAAAAATGGGTGGAAGATTTGTGTTCAGAAATAAATTGTTTGAAACCTGACAGATCACCAATATTAATATCAAAGTACATGCTCTAAAGATGTTGATTACCAAGATTTAGGGGAAATACCCCTGGGAACTACTATCCTGTGGGTAGGTCACGTGATCAACATCCCCAGGGAGGAGTTACTACCCTCCTGGTGTTCACGTGACCATATCTTTCAGTACGCCACAGTTCTAATGCATCTTTTGTTATGTATCACGACATTATTCAGATTGTGTTGATGTTTGTTACCTTTTGTGTTATTTAGGCATATTGCCTATGTGTTTTGATGCCTCGTATGAAATTAAATGGCAAGCAATGGCAAATTATTTGTACAGTTATTTTCTTTTCAAAAGAGAATTTCTGCTAAAATAAGTATGCCTGTAAAAAATACAACTACTTATGATACATGTATTACAGTTTCATTTTTTCCACGGTAATAACAAGACATATCTGACGTGATCTTCTATTGAATTGAATCCTTTTTAAAAGGCAAAATCCGAAGCAGAAATTTGAAATTATATTATTAAATAATTTTCCAAACTTAGATAGAATGTAACAATTTGATTGAGTTATACACGTATTGTTCTTTTCTCAAGATTTTCACGACCAAGGGGGAAAAAAAGAAAAGTAAATGAAACTAAAAGGCTGAACATATCATTATCTGAATATTATGTCGAGATCTATCACAAATATCTACATCCATTGACTCATTACAACTGCGCTTATACTATACATTTCGTGCCATTGCCTGCAATACAGAAGCTATTCTCCGTAAAGCTATTCTATTTCACGTTCGAGTTATTCCATATAATTGCATTTCAAATTAATTTCTTCGAATATATCGAAGTAGTTTACTTCACATCGGTTCTTAGTGAATTCCTACAAGCAAGCCCTAGAATGCCACACTCCAGGTCTGAATTATCTAAATTTTCAGCTCGCGCTTCGCGCCCGCAACATTTGATTAGTGAGATGCGTATGATAATCATGATTACAATGACTACAAAAAGTGCTTCATGTGTTTAGATGTAATTCTAACAAAATGACGCTCGCATTAGATAACTGGTGAGATATGTATACTCTTAATGGATTCTTAAATTATAGTCCTTAATATCTCCCTTTTGGGGGGGTCAATAAATACAAAAATTTCAGCTCGCACTTTGCGCTCGCGTTGTTTAGTGAGACAGATATACGTAACATGATTACAAAGAAAATAATTATAATGTCCCTTTTTAGGTCTGAATATTAAAAGTTTTCAGCTCGCGCTTCGCGCTCGCATTAATTGACCAATGAGATACACGTATCCGTTCAATGGCACTGTCCTTAAAATGTTTCTATTAGGTCAGTATACATTGTAACTGAGCTAAGTGACTCCAATTTTTGCCGGTGACCCACGGTACGCCACTGATTTCGGTGAAACAGGTTTTTAAATTTAATACAGGTCGTCATGCGCAATGAGAAGCTAATGATATCGTCTTTCCGCTTTTGTGTATTTTTTTTCAATATGAGAAATATCTTATGTTTTATCCAAGGGATGGTTAAAAAATAGATTAGGCTTATTTTGTAAAAAAGCCAGGGTAGTAAGGATAGTAAGTGGATATAGATAGCGAAGTAACAAACAAATAGAAAACAAAGAAAAGACTGAAGAGGAAAGGATGATAGGAGGGAAGAAGTAAAACAGAAAGGGGTAAAGTAGAACAGGAGAAAATGAGTGAGAAAAAAAGCAAGAAATAGATACTAAAGAGAGAGAGAGAGAACGAGGGGGAGAGAGAGATGATAAAAAAGAAAAGATGGAAAACAAAAGAAAGCAAAAAATAATACGTTCATCCTTCTTCTCCCTGGCGCGCCTGATTATGGCATTCTCCCCGGGGGGGCGGGCACTTCCATTGACGAGTGGATACTATGCGCGACCATGGGGTTTTGAAAAGCACCCTAAACACGTATTTTCTATATCATGAAAATGCACCCCTTAACAGGTATTGGCGGCTCAAACCCTACCCTTAACAATTATTGGAAACAAAACGATATTCTTGGCAAGTGTGAAATGAATCCCTAAACAAGTACAGCGATGTATTGTTGTCACGGATCCGTCGGTCGTCGGTTTTACCTTTTACACCCCATTTTGGTTTCGTATGACCCCACCTTCCACACCTCGCGCAAATCGGACTCTAAACACGTATATTTGTTTGGGCAAAAAGGACATCCTTTATAAAACATTTTAAATTTGTTTTATCATCTCAGAAAATTTAACCCTAAACACGTAGCTTTCCTAGTGAAATAGATACCCATTTTTCATTATTGTTTTTGTTTTTGACACCCTTATCACGTTACGTACGTAACATGCCCTATCGTGAAAAAGACATCCTTCTTACGTGTTTTTGGGTGGCGCATGGTATCCACTCGTCAATGTAAGTGCCCCCCTGGCACTCTCGCGATCATTTCACAGACACTTTCTATACACAGAGAATCTTTTGACCATAGCTCTTCATAACAAAACAGCCTTTGTCGAAAATTGGTGAATCGAATCAGCAGTGTCGTCCTAGACTATTTAAAGGCAAACGACACATTAGTTATATTTCATCTGGTCCGAGTCTTAAGACGATGTAGGCCTACTATCACGGTTCACCAACTTTCGACAATGACCTCTAGTCTGTCCATTGTAATTTGACAGGCATTTTTAATAGATTCCCAATGTTCCAGAAAGAGTTTCCTCCTTTCCATATTTATCTATTGAAAAATCTCCATCCTTCTTTCCTTCATTCCTTTCTTCCTCCCTTTATTTCTTTATCTATGCCTTTTTTCCTTCTATCTTTCTCCCTTTTTTGTTCTATTCTTTTTTTTTTTAACATGTCAATACTATACCAGTGACATACAGATTACTATTTTTTAAAAACTTTTATTGATTAATCAACTGTATACGAAGAATTTGTCTCGTCGTCATCAAAGTATTTTGTTTCATTAATTCACTAAAATAAAACAAAAACAATAACAGTTATAATATCAGCCAAATTATATACAGCAAATATGAATTATGATATTTTATTATTATTATATTATTACTCTTTTACAGATTTTGAAATTGCATTTCCTTTATTCACTTTCCAACGCTTACATTATAATGTTTGGTTTCGTACATTTTAAGAAAATTTCTAAAAGTTATTATGTATACTATGATCAAATTGATGATCAAATCTTGTATAGTTCCTGAAAATGAAGAACATAATTGATTTTACCTTTTAATAAACTCATTCTATTTGGAAAGTCGACATATTGTATCAAAGAGCTACATAGTGTGAACTTGGTTTTTAAATACTTACATGTTATTATATTTATACATTTGCACATCACTGTTCTGATCATATTTGTGCAAATATAAACAATTGCATTCATAGTGATCATACTACCCTTCTCAATTGTATAATTAATTAATGACGTTTTCTCTTCATTCTGGATATACTGCATGATTCTTGATGAAAAAGAATTTATTTCAAAATAAGTTTACATGTAGACAATATAATTAATTATGATATTACAGTTTCATTTTTCCACGGTAATAGCAAGTCATATCTGACGTGATCTATCGAATTGAATCCTTTTTAAAAGGCAAAATCCGATGGAGAAATTTGAAATTATATTATTGAATAATTTTCCAAACTTAGATAGAATGTAACAATTTCACTTAGTTATCCACGTATTGTTCTTTCCTCAAGATTTTCACGACCAAGGGGAAAAGAAGAAAAGTAAATGAAACTATAAAAAGGCTGAACATATCATTGTCTGAATATTATGTCGAAATCTATCACAAAATTAGATATTTGCACTGTTTTGCTAGCTCCCGGCTTTATGGGGAATTTTGCCCCCTCAAAAATGTTCATTTCGCTCCATTTGATTTCGTTTATTTTTACAAAGTTATAATATATGCAAAACAATATATAAATATAGATTTAATATAGTTATGGACCAATGAAAAGTTCGTCAGACTTCTATGGATGGCAGATATCTACATCCATTGACTTATTACAACTGCGCTTTTACTATACATTTAGTGCGATTGCCTGAAATACAATAAGCTATTCTCCGTAAACCTATTCTATTTCACGTTCGAGTTATTCCATATAATTGCATTTTCAAATTAAATTTTTTCGAATATATCAAAGTAGTGTACTTCCCATCGGTTCTATATCAAATACAGGTAAAAAGAAATACACAGTATAAGCATGTTCTATAACGGAGAACGTTGTTTTTTACCATAAAGATCATGATCTCACTTTCTATCTACCTGATCAATGCATAAAAATATATATTACAAGTAAATACATACATAGTATAGCATACCATCTTTAAAATGAATGGTAAATATTACACTTCCACCGTGGTTATTACTAGTTACATATGAAGCATATGTCTATAACAGAGAATTATTTGATTTCTCATGATATATCTAATAACATTATGTCTAAAATACAAGAACTAGAATCTCCTTACACAGGATAAACATAATGAAGATGATGCTTGATGATTGCAAAGCTCAAAATAAAAAATGAAATCCTTGACGTTGATTTTTATGCATCTTCGTGCTATTTTCTTAAATGCTGGCAATATTTGTTTGTTTTGTTTCACATTCAAGTTATTCAATATACCGGTAATTGCATTTTGAAATTGAAATACTTCAAAAAATATTAAAGACCGTAGATCAGACCATTTCCATGAAGATAATATTTATATATTTACACAGTGTAATCATGTCTAGATAGAATAATAGCATAGAATAACGACATATTCCAATTTATGCATAAAATCATAAACAGTATAACATACACTCATTAATATCAATGGTAAATATCACGTTGCCACGATAGTCATTGCTAGACAAATATTATATACATGCATATGACATAGAGAAACATTTGGTTTCCCATAAAATATGTGTTTCAAGTTGTGGTTGGGTTGTTAAGTGGTTTTACTTGACTCGAACATCAGAGACTAGTTAGAGATTTCTCACAGGAGGAAAGGGGTACTTTATTACTTAGCAAGAGTACGCACTCTAACTGAATAAACATTATAGGTTATCAGTTGAACAAATCACATAAACAGGATACTGTTACAATATGTATATTTAACATTATGTCTTATATTTAAGCACGAGAAATTCCCTCACATAGGATACACATGATAAAGATGATGCTTGATAAGTGGAAAGCTGAAACTAAAAATTGAGATCCATTGACTATATGCTGTTTTATGCATTTTTCGTGATATTTTCCTAAATGAAATAAGTTCTTTTTAAGTGTTTCACATTCCGAAAAATATCGAAGAGTAATGATCAGACCATCTCCATAAAAATAATATTCATATGTTCACACGTTATAATAATGTCTAGATTCACAGCATAGAATCGCAATATCTTCCAATTAATATGAAAACATACAAGTATAGTCTAGAATTTCCCCACACAGAGGATAAACATGATAAATATGATGGTTGGTACATGCAAAGTTGAAAACAAAAAGTTGTAAGCAGCGAAATGCTTTTTTATGGGTGAGAAACGAGAAAGAAATGATCCAACAATTGTTTTATGTATTTCTACATTATAGCAGCTTACTATAGCAGAAAATGGCAACTCAGCGGGTATCACCCCCCCCCCCCCTCATCTTCTGCGATAATAATTATGATATCATGTCATCAATTATTTTCAGCGGAATATATAGAGACTATCCGAAGTGCAAAAAGCGATCTCTCCTGATCGGTACTGCTGAAGGTAATACCAATATATAAAATGGTTCTTAATCTTGTAATCAGTAACAAGGTTTCGAATGTGCCTTAGTTCATTTGTATACTCGTCAATGCTCACCAAACCTTCACCCTCCTCCACCTTGGCTACCAGGATTGTATTCCATTGAGATACAGCAGCGTAAAGGTCACTATCCGGTTTCTTTAATTCATGTTGCACAGCACCCTGTTTGTCTATCAATCTGATAGTATCATGTGATTTAGTGATCAGAGAACCATGGTAACTAGTGATTTGCCGAGGTTCATACCCGTTGCATGGTATCTCCCTGACTGCTTGCCCACCTGCTGTTGGAAATACCCGGATCTTATTGGCTTTCCAGTAGCTCACATAGATCTGATCATCACCATCAACAGTGAGATCAGAAGCCCCACCTTCAAATCGACTCAGAGTCTTAAACATTACATTCAATTGTGTGTACTCTGGTGTGTACAGCGTGATGTTGTTTGAAGTATCCATCACAACACATCGACCATCAGAGAGGAACCCTACCCCATCAATCTTAACATTCTTCAGAACTGTCTGCTGAAGCTGACCATCATGAGAGGAGATAAAGATGCCACCTGTCCAACATCCTACTGCCATTCTACCGTCTGGTGTACTAACCATGCAACTCATAGCTGGCAAAGCAACTTTCTTTACTTTAACAATCTTATTAGTGTACAAAGAAACGTCCTTTTCATCAAAGGTTTTATTAGTGGGTAAGGCGACGTTTCTTTCAACTACATTAACAATCTTTCCAAGGCCTAGCTCATCCACTCCAACATTTCTCTTGAACTTTACACTTTTCCCCTTTATGCCCGATTTCTTCGGCTGCTCGTAGTCAGGATTCTTTTGATCAAAGACCTCTCGTAACTCTTCACACAGAGTGTCGTGTGCAGCCAAAGTATCCATATCTAATGGAACCTTTGTTTTGTTAATCACCATTTCAGCCATGGTCGTTAACTGATTGATGTGCTTCTGAGCCGTGGTCTTCATGCTTTCCAGTTCTTTCTCTACTCCTTCGGTCGTTTCCTTGACTTCTATTAGCAGGCTTTCTCTCTTCTCTGTCAACTGCCCGACCGCATCATCATACGCTTTGTTGATGTCACTTGTACACTGTTTCTTGGCATTGTCAACACTCTTCCTCTGCTCATCAATGAAATCAATGTACTTCTGAAAGCATGACTGTTGCTTGTCAACCTTTGATTTCAAGTCTTCAATGTTCTTCATGTGTTTGCCCTCGTAAGCAGCTCCCTCGACGACCTGGTGTCCCTCGTCTTTATGTTCCATCATACCGCATCTGAAGCATGTGAATCTCCTGCAGGTGGAACAGAAGTAATCCTCATCTTCTTTCGGGTGTTTCCTGCATTTCCGGTATCTACGTACAGACACCTTCCCTGATGAGATCTCACTCATGGCAATGACTTCATGATCGATAAAGTCTTCCCACTGAGAGTGCTTATTAAGACAAGAGGTGCAGAGATACTTGCCACAGTCTTGGCAGTAGACATCAGCATGGGGCTTGTCATTTGATTTACAATTTGTGCAAATCTGAGGATGGCCCTCCATATCCTCTATCAGACTCTTCAAAGCAAGATTTACCTGTAGTTTGCCAACATCTTCGTTTGGGACCTGGGTCACAGCTCTGCAGACAGGGCATCGGATCTGACAGTTACCGTGAAACTCTAAGAGGTTGTCCAGGCAAGTCTTGCAGAAAGTGTGAGAACAAGACAGGATCTTGGGATCGGTGAATGTAGAAAGGCACACTGGACACTCTGTACTCTGGGAGATGACAGTCTTTAATGCTTCAGCCATGGTTGGGTTTATAGAAGACTGAAAAATAATTATTACAAAACAAGATGCAGAATAATAAACACGCAAGGACCATAGAATCTGCCATTTGACTTGCATCACTGAGTAATAAAGGGATCACGTTGGGTTTTTAGAATAGGGAAAGGAAGGGGAGGAGAAAGGGGAATGGGAAGAGGAGCTTGGTACGATGAGAATAAATTGGGAAGGAGAAAGGAAAGGAGTGAAAAGAAAAGAAGAGTATTAGGAATTATATTGCTTTAAAAAGAGTATTATTTTTATAAGTTTATTTCCAATTAGCTTAATGCCATTTCGTCCAATTACCAAACTCCTTTACTATCATTTGGTCTAACATAGGCTAATCCACTATCCACATGGTCTAATTGCAATTTCTTTCACTCACCAGTTTATATGATAACCAGTTGGGCTAATAGCAATTTAATCCAAAATTGGACAAAATAAATAGAAATGAAATGGATATTTATTTAGACCAACTGGTTATGAGACGAAATGATAATAGACGAACTGGTGATTAGACGAAGTGATGATTGGACAAAATGGTTTTTAGACGAAATTTTTTTTCTTAAGTTTTTATTGGGTTTTCATATTTTTTTTAAATAACAAATCACATATAATTAATACGAGTAATTTTAAATATAACAGAATAAACAAATAACAAAAGAAAAACAGGCAGTATACACATTATTAGTTTACATTAGAAGAAGTACAGCTTATCAACAGATAATACTTGATAAACATGTAGTAAAAATAGTCACTTTGTATCTTCTCTGTATTCCTCATCCCCTATAGTATAGTAAAAATCAAGAACAGAGGAATACAATAATTTGATTCACCTATTATTATAGATTAACAAATTCCATCCTAAAAAGGCATATTAAGTTTTCTTCAGTTACAAAAATTGATGTTGATGGACCGAATGGCATTAGACTAAATTAAGGTAGACCATGTGGTGAGTGGAAGAATTGGCATTAGACGAATAGGCAATTTACCTTTTCATTTTTCACATTACTTCCGGGTTGGAAAAAAGTCTGATCACCCCTAAACAACGATCTTTATATATAAAAATTGTTCCGATCCTGTCTGTTCAAAGATGGTGATGTTACAATATCTCACTGGTAACAATCGCTTATTATTAAAGAAAAATGGCAATCCAATAATATTAAAGATACAGTCATTAAACAAGTCATATCAACCAGAGTGTGATTTCAAATTCGACACGTATGGCATATGGCATTTGAATGTGTAAAATAGATACAGCATATCATTTGAAAATACATGAATTATTCATTATACTTACATCAGACTGCTTATGTCCATTATAAACGATATGTTTCTCAGTTTGATCAAAGCAATGATATTATACGGGGTCTAATAGCAGCAGTATTAGATATTTAGTCTACATCAATTCACAATGGTGGTGCGTACTGAATCGTGTGCAAATTTACAGTTGTTAACGAATTCTAGTTCAATATCAAACTATTTTTAGTGATTGGGAATTCCCAGTAACCTTTGACATGTTTCAAATGTGCATTCATGAACTTCAATTCAGCGTGACGGTTGATTCACGGGTTTTCGTTTTACCTGATTGAAAATAATCGAAATGTTTGTAGTATATTATTGACTTGTTTAGAGAGAAAAATGAAAAGAACGAAAAAAAAAGATAGGAGAAAATAAAGAAATAAAGAAAGAAATGGTAGGAAGGAAAGTAGGAAATAATGAAATAAATGGTAGGACGGAAAAGGGGGCTCGGTGTAAAAATTGCAGAGGTAAAAATGGCAGAGATAAAAATGACAGAGGTATCCAATCTTAAACCCCCATGTCGAAAAATCCAAAAGCCCCTCCATGTACAGTAGATTAAAATAAGAAAGGTTCTGAGAAGAAAATAAAAAAATTATAATGTTGGACTAATGGAAAGGGTATTTTAAATCATACATGTACTTAAGATCTTCTGCACCAAATTAATAACACTTGAGTTGGTATTTTCTTATTTTTTCCCCTGGACTTACACTCAGAGCATTCTCATGTCACATCGCTCTTCTAATATTCAAATTTTGTACTTAAGTTGTACTTAATTCATTAAAGGGAAAATTCACTTTGACATAAAATTATTGTAAAAATAACAGAAAATGATTAAAATTATACTGATAAGGCTTTTAGGGAATCCATCAAATCTGGGGATTCTGAATACATTTCATTTTTATCATAAAAATCAATGCCAGAGCTAATATTTTTATTATTATTTTGGCCTATATAGGACCTGGGCATTCTAGGCCTAAGGACATTTTGTGATGATGATGATGACTATCTCCCTTGTCCTAAGCGCGATATGAATCTTGTTGATATTCCTTTTTGAAAAAATGACAATTAGTTATAACGTATTTCTGAAAATGTTATTATCATATATATTAATGCAATAAGCCTAATGATTGCGTAATTTAGTTGATATTTCAACAATTAATGAGAGCGCAAATCGCGAGACGAAATTTGTATAAACTGTCATAAAAGGGGGATTTTAGGTAGTTTGTCATTATCTAATGGACTAAACACAGACAATATGTAGGTCTACTTGGCAAATCACATAATGCGAGCACAAAGCACAAAAAGCTTCAAATGATATTCACACTATAAAACGGACATATTTTACAGGGCACTTAAAAAATCAATTTGTAACTCAATCAAAATAATGAAAGTTCGATGTCCGAGCTGAAATATGTTTTGTATATTGACTTAAAAACTTGATGATTTAAGCTACATATCAGCCAATTGAGCAAGGTATCTAGTCGAACAAGCTATGAAGACAAGACATGAAATAGTTTTTTTTAATCATTTTCCAAGTCTTTCCCTGACCTTATTATTCCCTCGTCTCTCTCTCTTTTTTCCTTTTCTATTTTCGTTCTTTCCCCTTCTCTTTCTTTTGCTCTTTCTTCCCCCTTTTTCAGTTTTTGGGGGTCAGCCAATAGCGGGGGGGCGCCCCTTGGATCCGCCTACGCCATATACTTATCAAATTAATATCTATTCGGATCCACTATCATGTTCAAATGTTAAAAGTGTTCTTTATCACAGAACGTATTTTTTCTGTTAATAAAAGTGTAGGCCTATGCAAGTGTTTCGAAGAAATCCCGGAATTGAATATTTCAGCGTGTAAATGGTAGCGCACATTAGTTTGGTATGTATGAGATGAAGTGCGGTTCTACTACGAACTGGCCAAGATAAATCCTTTTATCACTCACTAATTTAAATCATCATATCAACGATTAAGTATAGACCTAAAATGATGAAAATATCCAAATAATATCTAATCAATTCATAATACTCATTTCGACGATAGGGGTCCATTCAAGGTCAATGATTATGACTGAAATTAACCGGAAAGGCTCTTTCTGATCGTCCTGATCTTTACCTCCTGTTTGCCTATGCCATTTTTACCTTTTAACTTGCCATTTTTACCTCTGCCATTATTACCTCTGCCATTTTTACCTGGCACCAAAAAAGGGAACATAAGAAGAAAGAAAGGAAATATAAAGAACATACAGAAAGGAAGAAAAAAAGGAAAGAATGAATGAAAGAAAGGAAGGTAGAAAGAAAGAATAAAATAAAAAGGAAGGAATGGATAAAATGAATAAATAAAGAAAGAAATGAAGAAAGAAAAAAAAAAGAACGAAAGAAAGAAAGAAAGAAAAATAGAAAGAAAGAAAGAAATAAAGAAAGAAAGAAAAAGAAAGGAAGGAAGAAAGAATCAAAGCAAGAAAGAAATGAATAAACAAAGGAGGAAAGAAAGGAAGAAAGAAAGAAAGAAAGAAAGGAATAATTTAGAGAAGATGAAAAGAAGAAAAGGCAGGAAAATTAGAATATGAAAAAGGAAAAAACAAAGTAGACATTGATAAAGAAACGAGGGCCCGAAAAGAAGAAACAAATAAGAAAAAAAAACGGGAAGAGAAAGGAACAAAAGATCAAAGTAAGAAAAACGTGATAGTAAAAAAAGGAAAGTGAGAGATAAAAGGAGACCAGAGGAAAACAATAGGCAAAATATGGAGGAAGAAATATAAGAAAGGAGAAGAAAAGAAAAGAGAAATGAAAAAGCAGAAATTGAACTTACTTGGCTGGAAACTAATCCTGATTTGACATCTCGTCTTTTCAATGTGATATTATCAGGGGCGAATCCCTGGAATTTTTAAATGGGGGGGGGGGGCGTAACACGCACCAAAGGTACGTCCTGTCGGGGGGATCTAGCTGGGGGCCCTCCCCTAGAAAATTTTGTTAAAATTAAACCCCTCATCGTACACACTAAAAAAGGTTTACACAATATTGGGTAAATTGGGAACATGCATGCTGGTTGGGTAAAAAGATTTTACGCAATGTTGCGTTGAAATAGCCCAATATGGGGTAAAAAAATACCCAGCAAACATGCATGTTCCCTTTTTACTCAATATTGGGTAAGATTTTACTCAGTGTTTTTAGAGTGTATACGATTTCAGCGTTTCTGAGGTTATTCTCTCTATGTGAAAAATTATCGATTTCATAAAGTAAAAATCGTTTTGATGACCTAAAGTTGACGCTAGGGGCGTGATGACTGAAATAGAAAAGTGAGATTGTGGTACGCATTAATTAATGTAGATATGGTAGAGTAGGCGTGACTTACCAAGTCTTCTTCTTGACATTCATGCATGCTGTCAACCAATGAAATATTCCAATGTAATAAATCCAATATAATCATGTCATATATAATGTCACTAATTCTAAAAAAAATACGTTTTTAGTGATGAGTAAGTTGTGTTTTTACATCAGCTAAAACGTGTCCGGTAGCGTGGTTTGCGTTCATGTTAACCAACTGAATGCGGTGCCATTGCGGGTAGGCCTGTGGGGTCGGACCGGTCGTTACGAGGTCTTAAACTAAACATGGGTATGATACCTCATTCTTCTGTTTTAAACGTTTCTCTCTACTTAAAAAGGACACCTTTTTCCACAGGTTGCCCCAAAATAGGGGGCTCCCCCCGTTCTTGACCCAAAAAGTAGGAGGAACATGTACGTGCCGCGGGAGAGACAAAAAAACGGGGGCCTAATTGGAGCGGGCTTATTGTAAAAAGGAGGGTCTTCGGAGCGGGCTTCAGAACTACAAATATTTGTGAAAACGGGGGTCCTTGGAACGGGTCGCCTGCGTGTGAGTGCGTATGCATCCCTATGGAACATGCATGCAGCTAGCCCGGTGGCAGCAAGTGGCAGGAGCGCGGGTGCGCTTGCGCAGAGGCAATCTTCGGACAGCGCTCTGCGACCACTTTTCACGAAAATTGCGGCATATTGTAGCAGATCAACGCGACCGGAACGGCATAACGGAAACATGCGAAGCTTTTGGAGCAGATTTCTTTCCTCTTTTTTGTCGATGATAAGAAAATGCTATGCTTTGGAGGGGCTTTCTTTGTTCTTTTTCTCAATAAGACAAAATGCAGTGCCATGGAACGGAAATTGGAGTGTAAAAATGGGGGTTCCCTCCGCGTGACATACCCACTATGAGTGCCCCCCCCCCTCCGGGCTTGGCAACCTCCCCTTGGATTCACCCCTGATTAACTGATGACTACAACATATTTCAAATTTCTAAAAGGGGGAGATACTCCAAAACTGAAATAGAATTATTGGAACAAATAATAATAGGGAAAATATTTGACAAGAATATGCATGCAGGAAATCTCATCAAAAACGTAAAAGGACAAACAATGTTATGACAAAATAAATCAAATCAAATCAAATCAAATTTTAGATTCTGCAGTATTTCAGTCAGTGGCGTAACTACGGGGCGCATGGGGGGCACGTGCCCCCCCCCCCCATCGGCTGACAAAAAAATCAAGCAAACGGGGAAAAGGAGAAAAAGAGGGAGAAGGAAGAGAAACTTAGTAGGAAAGAAGAAATTATTATTCATTATAATGTTATATCATATTGTAATCGTGTTATGTTAAATTACATAATAAACATAACTTTATATCATAACTTTATGAAACATGATTTGCTCAGGGCCTATGTCTTCAGTATTCCTGGTGCTGGCATTGTCTGTTTAGCGAGATATATAATCCTGTTGTACTAAAACCTCCCATTTCAAGTCAATATACACCAAATATATTTCCTCGCACTTCGAGTTATTGTTTTATGTAGTGACATATGCTTCTTTTTCATGACTAGTGATTGCCCATATTAAGGTCTTAATATAAAACATTTTCTGTCCGTGATTACGTTCACATTAGTGGATTGGACTGCTCTCCATGCATGAATTCCTAAAATCAGTCCTTAAAATGTTCCCTTTTCTGATCTGAATATCAACAATTTTCGGCTCGCGCTTCGCGCTCCCATCATTTTGGTTAGTGAAATAAGTATGGTCTTAGTGAATTCCTACAAGCATGCCCTAGAATGCCCCACTCCAGGTCTGAATTATCTCAATTTTCAGCTCGCGCTTCGCGCTCGCAACATTTGTTTAGTGAGATGCGTATGATAATTATGATTACAATGACTACAAAAAGTGTTTCATGTGTTTAGATGTAATTCTAACAAAATCAGCAAGCGCTTGGCACTCGCATTAGATAACTGGTGAGATATGTATATTCTTAATGGATTCTTTAATTATAGTCCTTAAAATCTCCCTGTTTGGGGTCAATAAATACAAAAATTTCAGCTCGCACTTCACGCTCGCGTTGTTAGCGAGACAGATAGATTAGGCTTATTTTGTAAAATAGCCAGGTTAGTAAGGATAGTAAGTGGATATAGATAGCGGAGTAACAAACAAAGTGAAAACAAAGAAAAGATGATAGGAGGAATGGATGATACGAGGGAAGAAATAAAACAGTAAGGGGTAAAGTCGTACAGGAGAAAATGAGTGAGAAAAAAGCAAGAAATAGAAACTAAAGAGAGAGAGATGATAAAAGAAGAAAAGATGGAAAACAAAAGAAAGCAAAAAATAATACGTTCATCCTTCTTCTTCCTGGCGCGCCTGATTAGGGCATTCTCCCCGGGGGGTGGGGCACTTCCATTGACGAGTGGATACCATGCGCGACCATGGGGTCTCGAAAAGCACCCTAAACACGTATTTTCTATATCATAAAAATGCACCCCTTAACAGGTATTGGCGGCTCAAACCCTACCCTTAACAAGTATTGAAAAAAAAAACGATACTCTTGGCAAGTATGAAATGAATCCTTAAAGGACAAGTCCACCCCAACAAAAATGTGATTTGAATAAAAAGAGAAAAATTCAACAAGCATAACACTGAAAATTTCATCAAAATCGGATGTAAAATAAGAAAGTTATGACATTTTAAAGTTTAGCTTATTTCTAACAAAATAGTTATGTGAACGAGCCACTTACATCCAAATGAGAGAGTCGATGATGTCACTCACTCACTATTTCTTTTGTTTTTTATTATATGAAATATGAAATATTTTGATTTTCTCGTCATTGTCATGTGAAATGAAGTTTCATTCCTCCCTGAACACGTGGAATTCCATTATTTTAACATTTTGTGCTTCAGGCAAGGAGGTCCTAATCGTCAAATCCGTAAAAATTGAAATATTGTATAATTCAAACAATAAAAAACAAAAGAAATAGTGAGTGAGTGATGTCATCGACTCTCTCATTTGGATGTAACTGGCTCGTTCATATAACTATTTTGTTAAAAATAAGCGAAACTTTGAAATGTCATAACTTTCTTATTTTACATCCGATTTTGATGAAATTTTCAGCATTGTGCTCGTCTGATTTTTCTCTATTGATTCAAATCAACATTTTTCTGAGGTGGACTTGACCTTTAAAGAAGTACAGCGATGTATTGTTGTCACGGATCCGTCGGTCGTGGGTTTTACCTTTTACACACCATTTTGGTTTCGTATGGCCCAACCTTCTACACCTCGCACAAATCGGACTCTAAATACGTAGTGTTCGGGCAAAAAAGGACATCCTTTATAAAACATTTTAATTTTGTTTTATCATCTCAGAAAATTTAACCCTAAATACGTAGCTTTCCTAGTAAAATAGATATCCTTTTTTCATTATTTTTTTGTTTTTCACACCCTTATCACGTTACGTACGTAACATGCCCTATCGTGAAAAAGACATCCTTTTTACGTGTTTTTGGGGTGGCGCATGGTATCCACTCGTCAATGTAAGTGGCCCCCCTGGCATTCTCGCGATCATTTCACAGACGCTTTCTATAACACAGAGAATATTTTGACCATAGCTCTTCATAACAAAACAGTCTTTATCGAAAATCAGTGAATCAAATCAACAGTGTCGACCTAGACTATATGAAGGCAAACGACACATTAGTTATATTTCATCTGGTCCTAGTCTTAAGACGATGTAGGCCTACTATCACGGTTCACCAACTTTCGACAATGACCTCTAGTCTGTCCATTGTAATTTGACAGGCATTTTCAATAGATTATCAACGTTCCAGAAAGCGTTTCCTCCTTTCCATATTTATCTATTAAAAAATCTCCATCCTTCTTTCCTTCATTCCTTTCTTCCTTCCTTTATTTCTTTATATATGCCTTTCTTTCCTTCTATCTTTCTCCCTTTTTTTTGTTCTATTCTTTTTTCTGAACAAGTCAATACTATACAGTGACATACAGATTACTATTTTCTAAAAACTTTTATTGATTAATCAACTGTATACGAAGAATTTGTCTTGTCGTCATCAAAGTATTTAGGTTCATTAAATTGCTAAAAGATAAAAAACAATAACAGTAATAATATCAGCTAAATTACAGCAAATATGAATTATGATATTCTGTTATTATAATACCACTCTTTTACAGATTTTGAAATTGCATTTCCTTTATTCACTTTCCAACGTTTACATTATAATGTTTGGTTTCGTACATTTTAAGAAAATTTATAAAAGTTATTATGTATACTATGATCAAATTGATGATCAAATCTTTTTTAATAATTGAAAATGAAGACCATAATTGATTTTACCTTTTAATAAACCCATTCTACTTGTAAACTCGACATATCGTATTGTAGAGCTGTATAGTGTGAACTTGGTTTTTAAATGCTTAAATGTTATTATATTTATATATTTGCACATCTGTTCTCGATCATATTTGTGCAAATATAAACAATTGCATTCATAGTGATCATACTATCCTTCTCAATTGTATAATTAATTAATGACGTTTTCTCTTCATTCTGAATATACTGCATGATTCTTATTAAAAGATAATTTCTGCTAAAATAAGTATACCTGTAGACAATACAATTAATTATGATATTACAGTTTCATTTTTTTCCACGGTAATAGCAAGTCATATCTGACGTGATCTTCTATCGAATTGAATCCTTTTTAAAAGGCAAAATCCGAAGCAGAAATTTGAAATTATATTATTGAATAATTTTCCAAACTTAGATAGAATGTAACAATTTGATTGAGTTATACACGTATTGTTCTTTCCTCAAGATTTTCACGACCAAGGGGAAAAGAAGAAAAGTAAATGAAACTAAAAGGCTGAACATATCATTGTCTGAATATTATGTCGAGATCTATCACAAAATTAGATGTTTTGCTCGCTCCCAGCTTTTTTAGGAATTTTGCCCCCTCAAAAATTATCATTTCGCTCCATTTGAATTTGCTTATTTTTTACAAAGTTATAATGCCAAAAATATATAAATATAGATTTAATATAGTGATGGACCAATGAAAAGTTCGTCAGACTTTCAATGGATGGCAAATATCTACATCCATTAACTCATTACAACTGCGCTTTTCTATGCATTTTGTGCCATTGCCTGAAATACAATAAGCTATTCTCCGTAAAGCTATTCTATTTTACGTTCGAGTTATTCCATACAATTGCATTTTCAAATTAAATTTCTTCGAATATATCGAAGTAGTGTACTTCCCATCGGTTCTATATCAAGTACAGGTAAAAATAAAAATACACAGTATAAGCATGTTCTATAACGGAGAACGTTGTTTTTTACCATAAAGATCATGGTCTCACTTCATATCTACCTGATCAATGCATAAAAATATATATTACAAGTAAATACATACATAGTATAGCATACCATCTTTAAAATGAATGGTAAATATTACACTTCCACCATGGTTATTACTACGTAGTTAAATATTAAGTAAATGTTTATGAATAGAGAATTATTTAATTTCTCATGATATATCTAATAACATTATGTCTAAAACACAAGAACTAGAAATTTCCCCACACAGGATAAACATAATGAAGAGGATGCTTGATGATTGCAAAGCTCAAAATAAAAATGAAATCCTTGACGTTGATTTTTATGCATTTTCGTGCCATTTTCTTAAATGCCGGCAATATTCGTTTGTTTATTTTCACATTCAAGTAATTATATATATAATTGCATTTTGAAATTGAAGTACTTTGAAAAATATCAAAGAGCGTAGATCAGACCATTTCCATGAAGATAACATATACATATTTACACAGTGTAATCATGTCTAGATAGAATAATAGCATAGAATAACGACATATTCCAATTTATGCATAAAATCATAAACAGTATAACATACACTCATTAATATCAATGGTAAATATCACGTTGCCACGATAGTCATTGCTAGACAAATATTATATACATGCATATGACATAGAGAAACATTTGGTTTCCCATAAAATATGTGTTTCAAGTTGTGGTTGGGTTGTTAAGTGGTTTTACTTGACTCGAACATCAGAGAGTAGTAAGAGATTTCTTACAGGTAGAAAGGGGTACTTTATTACTTAGCAAGAGTGCGCCCTCTAACTGAATAAACATTATAGGTTATCAGTTGAACAAATCACATAAACAGGATACTGTTACAATATGTATATTTAACATTACGTCTTATATTTAAGCACGAGAAATTCCCTCACATAGGATACACATGATAAAGATGATGTTGGATAAGTGGAAAACTGAATATAAAATTGAGATTCATTGACTATATGCTGTTTTATGCATTTTTCGTGCAATTTTCATAAATTAAATAAGTTCTTTTTAAGTGTTCACACTCCGAAAAATATAGAAGAGTGATGATCAGACCATCTCAATGAAAATAATATTTATATGTTCACACGTTATAATAATGTCTAGATTCACAGCATAGAATCACGATAATCTTCCAATTTATGAATACACTTTCAAGTATACACGCATGAACAGTAATACCATACACGTTTTAATATCAGTGGTAAAAATCTCACGGCCACCATAGTCATTACTAGTCAAATATTATGTACAGTTATGTATATAAATAGAGAAACATTTGGTTTGTCATAAAATATTTAATAACATAATGTAATAACATAACATATTACGATAATTTCCCCACACAGGGAATAAACATGATAAAGATGATGGTCGATACATGCAAAGATGAAAATAAAAAGTTGTAAGCAGCGAAATACTTTTTCATGGGTGAGAAACGAGAAAGAAATGATCCAACAACTGTTTTATGTATTTCTACATTATAGCGGCTTACTATAGCAGAAAATGGCGACTCAGTGGGTATCACCCCCCCCCCCCCCCATCTTCTGCGATAATAATTATGATATCATGTCATCAATTATTTTAAGCGGAATATATAGAGTCTTTCCGAAGTGCAAAAAGCGATCTCTCCTGATCGGTACTGCTGGAGGTAACACCTATATATCCTAGTCTTCTCAATCTTGTAATCATTCACAAGGTTTCGGATGTGCCTTAGTTCATTTGTATACTCGTCAATGCTCACCAAACCTTCATCATGCTCCACCTTGGCTATCAGGATTGTATCCCATTGAGATACAGCAGCATAAAGGAGACTACCCGGTTTGTTTAATTCATGTTGTACAACATCCTGTTTGTCTATCAATCTGATAGTATCATCTGATGAAGTGATCAGAGAACCATGGTAACTAGTGATTTGCTCTGGTTCATACCCGTTGCATGGTATCTCCCTGACTGCTTGCCCACCTGATGCTTGAAATACCTTGATCTTGCAGGCTCCCCAGTAGCTCACATAGATCAGATCATCACCATCAATCGTGAGATTAGCAATCCAATCTTCCTCTTCACTCAGAGTCTTAAACATTACATTCAATTTTTTGTACTCTGGTGTGTATAGTGTGATGTTGTGTGAAATATCCATCACAACGCATCGACCATCAGAGAGGAACCCTACCCCATCAATGTTAACATCCTTAAGAACTGTCTGCTGAAGCTGACCATCAGAAGAGAAGATGGAGATGCCACCTGTACTACATCCTACTGCCATCCTACCGTCTGGTGTACTAACCATGACATTCATGCTACTCATAGCTGGCAAAGAAACGTTCTTTACATTAACAATCTTATTAGTGTACAAAGAAACGTCCTTTTCATCAAAGGTTTTATTAGTGCTTAAGGCGACGTTTCTTTCAACTACATTCACAATCTTTCCAAGGCCTAGCTCATCAACTCCAGCATTTCTCTCGAAATTGACACTTTTCCCCTTTATGCCCGATTTCTTCGGCTGCTCGTAGTCAGGATCCTTTTGATCAAAGACCTCTCGTAACTCTTCACACAGAGTGTCGTGTGCAGCCAAAGTATCCATATCTAATGGAATCTTTATTTTGTTAGTTACCATTTCAGCCATGGTCGTCAACTGATTGATGTGCTTCTTAGCCGTGGTCTTCATGCTTTCCAGTTCTTTCTCTGCTCCTTCAGTCGTTTCCTTGACTTCTCTTAGCAGTCTTTCTCTCTTCTCTGTCAAGTGCCGGACCGCATCATCATATGCTTTGTTGATGTCACTTGTACACTGTTTCTTGGCATTGTCAACACTCTTGGTCTGTTCATCTATGAAATCAATGTACTTCTGAAAGCATGATTGTTTCTTGTCCACCTTTGATTTAAGTTCTTCGATACCCTTCATGTGTTTGTCCTCGTAAGCTGCTCCCTCGATGACCTTGTGTCCTTCCCCCGTATGTTCCATAACAACACACCTGAAGCATGTGAATCTCCTGCAGCTGGAACAGAAGCAACCCTCATCTTCTTTCAGGTGTTTCCTGCATTTCCGGTATTTACGGACTGAAACCTTTCCTGACGAGATCTCACTCATGGCAATGACGTCATGATCGATAAAGCCTTCCCATTGAGAGTGCGTATTAAGACAAGAGGTGCAGAGATAATTGCCACAGTCTTGGCAGTAGACAACAGAATGGGGCTTGTCATTTGATTTACAATTTGTGCAAATTTGAGGATGGCCCTCCATATCCTCTATCAGACTCTTCAAAGCAAGATTTACCTGTAGTTTGCCGACATCTTTGTTTGGGACCTGGGTCACAGCTCTGCAGACAGGGCATCGGATCTGACAGTTACCGTGACACTCTAAGAGGTTGTCCAGGCAAGTCTTGCAGAAAGTGTGAGAACAAGACAGGATCTTGGGATCGGTGAATGTAGAAAGACATACTGGACACTCTGTACTCTGGGAGATGACAGTCTTTAATGCTTCAGCCATAGCTGGGTTTATAGAAGACTGAAAAATAATTATTACAAAAACAAAATGCAGAATAATAAACACGTAAGGACCATAGAATCTGCCATTTGACTTAAATCACTGAGTAATAAGAGAAACACCTGGGGTTTTAGAATAGGGAAAGGAAGGGGAGGAGGAAGGGGAGATTGGGAATGATAAAATGAGGGGGGAGAGGAGAAAGGGGAATGGGAAGAGGAGCTTGGTACGATGAGAATAAATTGGGATGGTGAAAGGAAAGGAGTGAAAAGAAAAGAAGAGTATTAGGGATTATATTGCTTTAAAAAGAGTATTATTTTTATAAGTTTATTTCAAATTAGTCTAATGCCATTTCGTCCAATTACCAAACTGCTTTTCCATCATTTGGTCTAACATAAGCTAATCCACTATCCACATGGTCTAATTGCAATTTCTTTCACTCACCAGTTTATATGATAACCAGTTGGGCTAATAGCAATTAAGTCCAAAATCTGGTCCAACTGGACTTAGTGTTAATTGGACAAAATGAATAAAATGAAATGGATATTTAATTAGACCAACTGGTTATGAGACGAAATGGTAATAGACGAACTGGTGATTAGACGAAGTGATGATTGGACCAAATGGTTTTTAGACGAATTTTTTTTTCTTAAGTTTTTATTGGGTTTTCATATTTTTTTAAATAACAAATCACATATAATTAATACGAGTAATTTAAAATATAACAGAATAAACAAATAGGAAAAGAAAAACAGGCAGCATACACATTATAAGGTTACATTAGAATAAGTTCAGCTTATCAACAGATAATACTTGATAAACATGTAGTAAAAGCAGTCACTAATTTGTCTCTTCACTGTATTCATCATCCCCTATAGTATAGTAAAGTCAAGAACAGAGGAATACAATCATTTGATTCACCTATTATTAAAAATTAACAAATTCCATCCTTAAAAGGCATATTAAATTTTCTTCAGATACAAAAATTGATGTTGATGGACCGAATGGCATTAGACTAAATTAAGGTAGACCATGTGGTGAGTGGAAGAATTGGCATTAGACGAATAGGCAATTTACCTTTTCATTTTCCACATTACTTCCGGGTTGGAAAATAAGTCTGATCACCCCTAAACAACGATATTTATATATATAATTTAATTGTTTCGATCCTGTCTGTTCAAAGATTGTGATGTTACAATATCTCACTGGTAACAATCGCTTATTATTAAAGAAAAATGGCAATCCAATAATATTGAAGATACAATCATTAAACAAGCCATATCAATCAGAGTGTGATTTTAAATTCGACACGTTTCTGATACATATCATGGCAATTGAATGTGTAAAATATATACAGAAAATCACTGGAAAATACATGAATTATTCAATATACTTACATCAAACTGCTTATGTCCATTATAAACGATATGTTTCTCAATTTGATCAAAGCAATAATATTATACGGGGTCTAATAGCAGCAGTATTAGATATTTAGGCTACATCAATTCACAATGGTAATGCGTACTGAATCGTGTGCAAATTTACAGTTGTTTACGAATTCGAGTTCAATATCAAACTATTTTTAGTGATTTGGAATTCCCAGTAACCTTTGACATGTTTCAAATGTGCATTCATGTACTTCAATTCAGCGTAACGGTTGATTCACGGGTTTTCTTTTTACCTGATTGAAAATAATCGAAATGTTTGTTGTATATTATTGACTTGTTTAGAGAGAAAAATAAAAATAACGAAGAAAAAAAGATAGGAGAAAATAAAGAAATAAAGAAAGAAATGGTAGGAAGGAAAGTAGGAAATAATGAAATAAATAGTAGAAAGGAAAAGGGGGCTCGGTGTAAAAATGGCAGAGGTAAAAGTGGCAGAGATAAAAATGACAGAGGTATCCAGTCTCAAACCCCTCATGTCGAAAATTCCAAAAGCCCCTCCATGTACATTACATTAAATAAGAAACGTTCTGAAAAGAAAATTAAAAAATTATAATGTTGGACTAATTGAAAGGGTATTTAAAATCATATATCTTCTGCAACAAATTAATAACACTTGAGTTGGTATTTTCTTTTTTTCCTGGACTTACACTCTTATGTCACATCGCTCTTCTAATATTCAAATGTTGTACTTAATTTGTACTTAATTTATTAAAGGGGAAATTCACTTTGACATAAAGTTATGGTAAAAATAACAGAAAATGATTAAAATGATACTGATAAGGCTTTTAGGGAATCCATCAAATCTGGGGATTCTGAATAAATTTCATTTTTATCATAAAAGTCAATGCCAGAGCTAATATTTTTATTATTATTTTGGCCTATAGGACCTGGGCATTCTAGGCCTAAGGACATTTTTTGGATGATGAGGATGACTATCTTCCTAGTCCTAAGCGCGATATGAATCTTGTCGATATTCCTTTTTGAAAAAGGGGCAATTAATGAGATATGAATCTTGGACCCCTTGACCCCATGGAAATAAATACAAACATACAAACAAATAAACAAACAATCTTGTCGATATTCCTTTTTGAAAAAGGGGCAATTTAGTTATAAGGAATTCCTGAAAATTTTATTATCATATTCATTAATGTAATAAGCCTAATGATTGAGCAATTGAGTTGATATTTCAACAATTAATGAGAGCGCAAATCGCAAGACGAAATTTTTTTATGAACTGTCATAAAAGGGGGATTTTAAGTAGTTTGTCATTATCTCATGGAAACACAGACAATATGTAGGTCTACTTGGCAAATCACATAATGCGAGCGCAAAGCACAAAAAGCTTCAAATGATATTCACACCATAAAACGGACATATTTTACAGAGCACTTAAAAAAATCAATTTGTAAATCAAACAAAATCATGGAAGTTCGATGTCCGAGCTGAAATATGTTTTGTATGTTGACTTCAAAACTTGATCAGCCTACTGAGCAAGATATGTATCTAGTCGAACAAGCTATGCGAGCGCAAAGCGCGACAGGAAATTTAATAAAGTGACATGAAATAGTTTTTTTTTATCATTTTTCCAAGTCTTTCTCTGACCTTATTATTCCCTCGTCTCTCTCTTTTTTTCCTTTTCCATTTTCGTTTTTTCCCCTTCTCTTTCTTTTGCTCTTTCTTCCCCCTTTTTCATTTTTTGGGGGTCCGCCAATAGCGGGGGGGGGGGGGGCACCCCCTGGATCCCCTTACGCCATATACTTATCATACTTATCGATCCTGGGGGGCAGGGGGCGATCGCCCCGCCAATGAAAATATTGGGGGGGACAAACATATCATTTTGCCCTCTCCCAAATAATTCCGGATATACCAAAAAAAAACCAAGATTGTAATGTTCAGCAAGCGAGATTGAGATACACAACTCGTTCTTTATCTAAAATCGTGCTCAAAATGTCTGCTTTTCAGATTGGAATATACATTTTTTTAGCTCGCGCTTCGCGCTCGCATCATTTCTGTAGCAAAAACCCATACTTTTCATGATTGAATAGGTGAATGTAAATGCCCCATTTTCAGTTTTAAGCATCAAAAGAACTCCTGCTTCGATTTGCAATCATCTTTTCTTGGATATATATCTTGTTCTTTATCAAAAACTTCCATTAAACTGTCAATTTTTTCAGATCGAAATATCAAAATTTTCAGCTCGCGCTTCGCGCTCGCATCTATTCTTCTTTTAGATACCAATCTTAATCATTAGTACCAAAAATGCTTAGAATATCAAGCTTTCAGGTCAGAATATAAAGAAATTTCAGCTCACTCTCGGCACTCGTACTATCTGTGTAGTGAGATATGTATCCTCATGAGTTACAAACAGCCCTAAACAGGCACGCTTTTCCTGTCAGTATGCTATTAAAAAAAAAAGCAGCTCGCGCTTCGCGCTCGCATTAATTTGTTGGTGAGATATGTATCTGTGTCTCATGAGTCATATATATATATTATATATATATATATATATATATATATTATATATGTATATATATATATATATGTGCGTGTGGGGGGGATGTGGATGGGTGTCTTATACGATCGAGCACCTTTGGGACATTAATGATTTTGCCCCCCCCCCCCAATCTGAAAAATGGATCGACGCCCCTGCTCTTCGGATCCACAATCATGTTGAAATGTGAAAAGTGTCTTTTATTACAGAACGTTTTGTTATTTTTTCTGTTATAAAAGTATATGCAAGTGGTTCGAAGAAATCCTGGAATTGTATATTTCAGCGTGTAAATGGTAGCGCACATTAGTTTGGTATGTATGTGATGAAGTGCGGTTCTACTACGAACTGGCCAAGATAAATCCTTTTATCACTCACTAATTTAAATCATCATATCAACGATAAAGTATAGACCAAAATGATAAAAAATCAAAATGATACCTAATCAATTCATAATACTCATTTCGACGATAGGGGTCAATTCAAGGTCAATGATTATGACTATTATTAACCGGAATGGCTCTGTCTTTTCCTTGTTGATGTAGCATGTCATGATCTTTACCTCATGTTTGCCTCTGTCATTTTTACCTCTGCCAGTTTTACTTCTGCCATTATTACCTCTGCCATTTTTACCTCAGCCATTTTTACCTCTGCCATTTTTACCTCTGCCATTATTACCTCTGCCATTATTACCTCTGCCATTATTACCTCTGCCATTATTACCTCTGCCATTTTTACCTCTGCCATTTTTACCTGGCACCAAAAAGGGAACATAAGAAGAAAGGAAAGAAGAAAGGAAATAAATTGTATAAAGAAAATAGAGAAAGGAAGAAAAAAGGAAAGAATGAATGAAAGAAAGGAAGGTAGAAAAAAGAATAAAAAGGAAGGAATGAATAAATTGAATAAATAGAGAAAGAAAGAAAGTTAAAGAAAGAAAGAAAGAAAGAAAAAGAAAGAAAGTAAGGAAGAAAGAAAGAAAGAAAGGAATAATTTAGAGAAGATGGAAAGAAGAAAAGGCAGGAAAAATTAGAATATGAAAAAGGAAAAAAACAAAGTAGACATTGATAAAGAAAAGAGGGCCCGAAAAGAAGAAAGAAATAAGAACAAGATGAATGCCTCTGGCCGTCTCACCTGCATCACGCGATTCAATATAGCAGCATATAGCAGCACTATAACTAGCACAAGATGTTCAGTGATACTTGGTTACTCTTATTTCCACGTTTTATAAACTAGACCAATACACATAAGAGATATGATGGTAATTCAACAAATACCCCCAACGTGGCCAAAGTTCATTGACCTTACATGACTTTTGACCTTGATTATGTGACCTGAAACTCACACAGGATGTTCGGTGATACTTGATTACTCTTATGTCCAAGTTTCAAGAGAAAGATCCATCAACTTTCCAAGTTATGATGGTAATTCAACAGATACCCCCATTATGGCCAGAATTCATTGACCTTTGACCTTGGTCATGTGACCTAAAATGCGCAAAGGATGTTCAGTGATACTTGATTACTCTTATGTCCAAGTTTCAAGAGTAAGATCCAACAACTTTCCAAGTTATAATGGTAATTAAACAGATACCCCCATTATGGCCAAAGTTCATTGACCTTTGACCTTGGTCATGTGACCTAAAATACGCACAAAATGTTCAGTGATACTTGATTACTCTTATGTCCAAGTTTTATGAATTAGACCAACACACTTTCAAAGTTATGGCGGTAATTCAACAAATACCCCAATTCAGCCAAAGTTCATTGACCCTAAATGACCTTTGACCTTGGTCATGTGACGTGAAACTCATGCAGGATGTTCAGTAATACTTGATTACTATTATGTCCAAGTTTCATGAGTCAGATCCATAAACGTTTAAAGTTATGATGGTAATTCAACAGATACACCCAATTCGGCCAAAGTTCATTGACCATAAATGACCATTGACCATGGTCATGTGACATGAAACTCAGGCAGGATGTTCAGTAGTACTTGATTACTATTATGTCCAAGTTTCATGAATCAGATCCATAAACTTTTAAAGTTATGATGGTAAATCTACAGATACCCCCAATTTGGCCAAAGTTCATTGACCCTAAATGACCATTGGCCTTGGTCATGTGACGTGAAACTCATGCAGGATGTTCAGTGATACTTGATTAACCTTATGTATAAGTTTTTTGAACTAGGTCCATATATTTTCTAAGTTATGATGACATTTCAAAAATTCAACCTTAGGTTAAGATTTTGATGTTGATTCCCCCAACATGGTCTAAGTTCATTGACTATAAATGACCATTGACCATGGTCATGTGACATGAAACTCAGGCAGGATGTTCAGTAATACTTGATTGACCTTATGGCCAAGTTTCATGAACTAGGACCATATACTTTCTAAGTTATGCTGTCATTTCAAAAACTTAACCTCAGGTTAAGATTTGGTGTTGACGCCGCCGCCGCCGTCGCCGCCGCCGCCGCCGCCGCCGTCGGAAAAGCGGCGCCTATAGTCTCACTCTGCTATGCAGGTGAGACAAAAACGGGAAGAGAAAGGAACAAAAGATCAAAGTAAGAAAAATGTGATAGTAAAAAAGGGAAAGTGAGAGATAAAACGAGACCAGAGGAAAAAATAGGCAAAATATGGAGGAAGAAATATAAGAAAGAAGAAAAGAAAAGAGAAATGAAAAAGCAGAAATTGATCTTACTTGGCTGGAGGCAAATCCTGATTTGACATCTCGTCTTTTCAAGGTGATATTTATCAGAGGCGAATCCCGGGAATTTTTAAATGAAGGGGGGGGCGTAACACGCACTAAAGGTACGTCCTGTCGGGGGGATCTAGCTGGGGGCCCTCCCCAAGAAAATTTTGTGAAAATTAAACCCATCATCGTATGCGATTTCAGCATTCTGAGGTCATTCACTCTATGTCCAAAATTATCGATTTCCTTTGTAAAAAAAAAACCGCGTTTTGATGACCTAAAGTTGACGCTAGGGGCCTGATGACATTGTGGCACTAGCCACAAAAAAATGGTCAGTTGTGACTAGTCAGGCCCCCTCCCCCTGACGAGTCACGACTGACCAATTTTTTGTTTTTTTTGCTTGTCAAATTTTTGTCCGGTGCGAAATGTCCTTTATTTCCTGTTGAGGACCTTTTTTATTATTATTATTTTTCTTTTTTTGCTTGTCATTTTTTTAATTACGAAATCCTTTTATTTGTGGTTGAAGACCTTTTTTTTCTTGTCAAATTTTTTTGGCGGACGATTTCTTTTTTTTACATTTTGTATGAAATTTTTGACTGAACTGCATGTATTAAATGTGATCATGCCCCGAACTGTAATTGATTATATCAAATCGTTTTCAGTCTGATTTTCAAACATTATCAAGATATACATTCCCAATATCAAAATAAAGTTATCTGGGGGCCGTTTCATAAAGCTGTTCGTAAGTTAAGAGTGACTTTAAGAACGACTGGCGAACCTTTCTTATGCGCTAAACCATCGCCAATGCCTGGTGTATACCATTTACAAAAAGAAAGGATCACCAGTCGTTCTTAAAGTCGCTCTTATCTTACGAACAGCTTTATGAAACACCCACCTGGACTTTTGAGGGAAAACTGTAACTAAATACAACAAAAACAAAACAGAGACAAAACATCCCCATTAATAATAATAATAATGATAATAATAATAACAATAATAATAACTAGATTTTAATTCGTCATGCGGACGAATTAGGTGGTCTGTCATGATTTTTCATTCATTGTCGGCTAATGTTGTATAAAATGAATCCCGGGAATGAATCATTCAGATATGATTGATAATCTTGATCATAGACATCAAAGGAATAAATTTTGACCATTGCTAAATGTGATTATAAATGTAGTGATGACAATCGTGATGATTATAATGATGGTGGTGATAATGCAATATGTTAAATACGAAATAAAGTTAGGAGCACGTAAAATGCCGGCTTAAAAACTCTCCAAAAATCTCAGACGATTTTACCGAAATTGGCTTTTCAAAATTGCGCAATGAAAGGCGCCTTAATTTTCACAGCAGCTAATTTTTAATCGACAGTTTGATGTTTTTTATGCAAATTCTTGTTAAAAATTCTTTGTACTTTGTGCATTTTTTTTTTAATTTTTACCCACTGACATTTCACAATGTCAGTGGGTATTAATTTCACAGAATACTTGAAAATTCATAGGTGATACTTTTTAAAAGCTAAAATATCTTAAATATTTTTGTTCAAATTTTCTGCTACATTTCAATAGATTTTAATGAGAAGTTTCGTAATGCTATAATTTCACAGCATTCACCTCAAAACTCATGAGTGATGTATTTGATAAAAGAACCAGATTTTTTTGTAAATGTTTGCCAAATTTCTGAAAATTTTTAAACATTTCAAATAATATTTTCCGTCAAAAATTTTCAATATCCATTTATTAATTGTGTATGACTTTGACATTTACTTGAAAATTCTTTCTTGATGATTTTTACTGAAAAAAAGTCAGGTAAAAGATTCAAATACTGGCAATTTTCCCGCAAAATTTCGGGAACATGTGTAATTAACTAAATTGCACAATTTTTTCATTTCACAGAAGGTACCTGAAAATTTGTTATATGTTATATTAAGTAAAAATGAACAAACAGAAAAAAATCCAGGAATTTCCGCAAAATGTCCGGAATGAAAATTTTCAACCCAATAGCGTTTAAATATTGCAGCGTTTACTAAAAAATACATAAATGATGTTTTACAATGTTAAAATTGCCCCTTAAAAAGTTCCGGCAAAATTACAAAAATTGTCCTACATAAAAAAATGCAAGGCAAGTGGGCTTGAAATTTTCAGGAAGACTGTACAATTGGTTAATAAAACATTTCTCTAAAGAATTTCTCAAAAATTACGTCCAGAAAAAATTTGCAAAAATTTAAACACATCATAACACATTGATGCTGTGGTCAAAAGTCAAAATTATTCACACGTTATTTGTAGAGAATTGTCTTCACTATACGATATCAAAATTTGGAAGAAAACTGACCAGTAAAAACGAAGATACGGTCAAGTCATTGACGTTTGTTGCGGAAATATGTAATTTTCACTAATAACTTAAAATTGACGTAATTACAAAATCTCCAAATGAAATATTGAATATATAAAAGAGTGAGAAAAAAATTGGGGTCAACGGACTCCCTGAAGAGCTACAGTGAATTTTATATAGGCATATTTTAGCCCATTTACGCGCGCGTAATGCAAATTTGAATGGACGCGCATTCCCGTATTATTGGTCGTAAGAGGCTGAATGAGGTATCAAATTAATCAGAAGATAATGAACAATGGAAAGACATGAAAGAAATGATGACTCGAAGATGCATAACGATGGTAGGTGCAAGAACGCGCACGCATACCTGTGCGCGCGCAAATTCTTGACATGCTCAAAATGACCAGAAACGTACCCAAACTTGACCACGGTCGATTTGGGGAAATTTAAAATTTTGACGCGCGCGTACGTGCGCGTCGTGACCTTTGCATGACCTCTGATGATATGTCCTGATGACCTGTCACCTGAACTTGATATGATGCAAATATGGATGATTTTTGATGATTAGTTGCGATGATATGATCAATCATTTAATTTTACAAAATGGCGCCTAGATGACGTCATCATGATTTGATAACCTTGAAAAGTTTCCATTCCCATGTCCATAATGATGCCCATACATGACATGAAAATCAAGGAAATTGACATGCCCGATTTTGAGATAGAGGTGGACAAAGATTTGGCAATAAAAATAAATAAAGTAAATTCTGACGAATATAATAGGTGATCTGTCATCTTCATGACAGACCACCTAAAAAGGACCAAAAAAAAAAAAAAAAAAAAAAGGGGGTCCAGCGAGGTTTGAACCACCGAACCCTGGTATACCAGTCAGGTGTGTTATCCAGTCGGCCACAGTGTGTTCGACAAGCACAGAGAGCAAAATAGGAAACATATTGTCAACTTGACATTGAATGTACATTCTTGCAATTCCAAATTGGCATGATGACAAAACTCTACAAATTCTAGTTTTGAGAATAGTACAAGCTTTAAAATGAAACAGTGGAGAAATTGTCTAAAGGATACATTCTAAGCTAAAACATATTGAAAATTTGGCGAGAACAGACCAAGATTTACGGAATTAAAATCAATTTAAATGACTGTGGTGACATCATGAAACAGAAAACACTTGTTCTTAGTTCCGACGCCATTTTGATGACGTCACGATGTAATTAAGAGTCAAATGTGGCATGAAATCATATCTCCTATTCATACTCTATTCGAATATGAAAAGAAAAATTGGGGTCAACGGACTCCCTGAAGAGCTACAGTGAATTTTATATAGGCATATTTTAGCCCATTTACGCGCGCGTAATGCAAATTTGAATGGACGCGCATTCCCGTATTATTGGTCGTAAGAGGCTGAATGAGGTATCAAATTAATCAGAAGATAATGAACAATGGAAAGACATGAAAGAAATGATGACTCGAAGATGCATAACGATGGTAGGTGCAAGAACGCGCACGCATACCTGTGCGCGCGCAAATTCTTGACATGCTCAAAATGACCAGAAACGTACCCAAACTTGACCACGGTCGATTTGGGGAAATTTAAAATTTTGACGCGCGCGTACGTGCGCGTCGTGACCTTTGCATGACCTCTGATGATATGTCCTGATGACCTGTCACCTGAACTTGATATGATGCAAATATGGATGATTTTTGATGATTAGTTGCGATGATATGATCAATCATTTAATTTTACAAAATGGCGCCTAGATGACGTCATCATGATTTGATAACCTTGAAAAGTTTCCATTCCCATGTCCATAATGATGCCCATACATGACATGAAAATCAAGGAAATTGACATGCCCGATTTTGAGATAGAGGTGGACAAAGATTTGGCAATAAAAATAAATAAAGTAAATTCTGACGAATATAATAGGTGATCTGTCATCTTCATGACAGACCACCTAAAAAGGACCAAAAAAAAAAAAAAAAAAAAAAGGGGGTCCAGCGAGGTTTGAACCACCGAACCCTGGTATACCAGTCAGGTGTGTTATCCAGTCGGCCACAGTGTGTTCGACAAGCACAGAGAGCAAAATAGGAAACATATTGTCAACTTGACATTGAATGTACATTCTTGCAATTCCAAATTGGCATGATGACAAAACTCTACAAATTCTAGTTTTGAGAATAGTACAAGCTTTAAAATGAAACAGTGGAGAAATTGTCTAAAGGATACATTCTAAGCTAAAACATATTGAAAATTTGGCGAGAACAGACCAAGATTTACGGAATTAAAATCAATTTAAATGACTGTGGTGACATCATGAAACAGAAAACACTTGTTCTTAGTTCCGACGCCATTTTGATGACGTCACGATGTAATTAAGAGTCAAATGTGGCATGAAATCATATCTCCTATTCATACTCTATTCGAATATGAAAAGAAAAATTGGGGTCAACGGACTCCCTGAAGAGCTACAGTGAATTTTATATAGGCATATTTTAGCCCATTTACGCGCGCGTAATGCAAATTTGAATGGACGCGCATTCCCGTATTATTGGTCGTAAGAGGCTGAATGAGGTATCAAATTAATCAGAAGATAATGAACAATGGAAAGACATGAAAGAAATGATGACTCGAAGATGCATAACGATGGTAGGTGCAAGAACGCGCACGCATACCTGTGCGCGCGCAAATTCTTGACATGCTCAAAATGACCAGAAACGTACCCAAACTTGACCACGGTCGATTTGGGGAAATTTAAAATTTTGACGCGCGCGTACGTGCGCGTCGTGACCTTTGCATGACCTCTGATGATATGTCCTGATGACCTGTCACCTGAACTTGATATGATGCAAATATGGATGATTTTTGATGATTAGTTGCGATGATATGATCAATCATTTAATTTTACAAAATGGCGCCTAGATGACGTCATCATGATTTGATAACCTTGAAAAGTTTCCATTCCCATGTCCATAATGATGCCCATACATGACATGAAAATCAAGGAAATTGACATGCCCGATTTTGAGATAGAGGTGGACAAAGATTTGGCAATAAAAATAAATAAAGTAAATTCTGACGAATATAATAGGTGATCTGTCATCTTCATGACAGACCACCTAAAAAGGACCAAAAAAAAAAAAAAAAAAAAAAGGGGGTCCAGCGAGGTTTGAACCACCGAACCCTGGTATACCAGTCAGGTGTGTTATCCAGTCGGCCACAGTGTGTTCGACAAGCACAGAGAGCAAAATAGGAAACATATTGTCAACTTGACATTGAATGTACATTCTTGCAATTCCAAATTGGCATGATGACAAAACTCTACAAATTCTAGTTTTGAGAATAGTACAAGCTTTAAAATGAAACAGTGGAGAAATTGTCTAAAGGATACATTCTAAGCTAAAACATATTGAAAATTTGGCGAGAACAGACCAAGATTTACGGAATTAAAATCAATTTAAATGACTGTGGTGACATCATGAAACAGAAAACACTTGTTCTTAGTTCCGACGCCATTTTGATGACGTCACGATGTAATTAAGAGTCAAATGTGGCATGAAATCATATCTCCTATTCATACTCTATTCGAATATGAAAAGAAAAATTGGGGTCAACGGACTCCCTGAAGAGCTACAGTGAATTTTATATAGGCATATTTTAGCCCATTTACGCGCGCGTAATGCAAATTTGAATGGACGCGCATTCCCGTATTATTGGTCGTAAGAGGCTGAATGAGGTATCAAATTAATCAGAAGATAATGAACAATGGAAAGACATGAAAGAAATGATGACTCGAAGATGCATAACGATGGTAGGTGCAAGAACGCGCACGCATACCTGTGCGCGCGCAAATTCTTGACATGCTCAAAATGACCAGAAACGTACCCAAACTTGACCACGGTCGATTTGGGGAAATTTAAAATTTTGACGCGCGCGTACGTGCGCGTCGTGACCTTTGCATGACCTCTGATGATATGTCCTGATGACCTGTCACCTGAACTTGATATGATGCAAATATGGATGATTTTTGATGATTAGTTGCGATGATATGATCAATCATTTAATTTTACAAAATGGCGCCTAGATGACGTCATCATGATTTGATAACCTTGAAAAGTTTCCATTCCCATGTCCATAATGATGCCCATACATGACATGAAAATCAAGGAAATTGACATGCCCGATTTTGAGATAGAGGTGGACAAAGATTTGGCAATAAAAATAAATAAAGTAAATTCTGACGAATATAATAGGTGATCTGTCATCTTCATGACAGACCACCTAAAAAGGACCAAAAAAAAAAAAAAAAAAAAAAGGGGGTCCAGCGAGGTTTGAACCACCGAACCCTGGTATACCAGTCAGGTGTGTTATCCAGTCGGCCACAGTGTGTTCGACAAGCACAGAGAGCAAAATAGGAAACATATTGTCAACTTGACATTGAATGTACATTCTTGCAATTCCAAATTGGCATGATGACAAAACTCTACAAATTCTAGTTTTGAGAATAGTACAAGCTTTAAAATGAAACAGTGGAGAAATTGTCTAAAGGATACATTCTAAGCTAAAACATATTGAAAATTTGGCGAGAACAGACCAAGATTTACGGAATTAAAATCAATTTAAATGACTGTGGTGACATCATGAAACAGAAAACACTTGTTCTTAGTTCCGACGCCATTTTGATGACGTCACGATGTAATTAAGAGTCAAATGTGGCATGAAATCATATCTCCTATTCATACTCTATTCGAATATGAAAAGAAAAATTGGGGTCAACGGACTCCCTGAAGAGCTACAGTGAATTTTATATAGGCATATTTTAGCCCATTTACGCGCGCGTAATGCAAATTTGAATGGACGCGCATTCCCGTATTATTGGTCGTAAGAGGCTGAATGAGGTATCAAATTAATCAGAAGATAATGAACAATGGAAAGACATGAAAGAAATGATGACTCGAAGATGCATAACGATGGTAGGTGCAAGAACGCGCACGCATACCTGTGCGCGCGCAAATTCTTGACATGCTCAAAATGACCAGAAACGTACCCAAACTTGACCACGGTCGATTTGGGGAAATTTAAAATTTTGACGCGCGCGTACGTGCGCGTCGTGACCTTTGCATGACCTCTGATGATATGTCCTGATGACCTGTCACCTGAACTTGATATGATGCAAATATGGATGATTTTTGATGATTAGTTGCGATGATATGATCAATCATTTAATTTTACAAAATGGCGCCTAGATGACGTCATCATGATTTGATAACCTTGAAAAGTTTCCATTCCCATGTCCATAATGATGCCCATACATGACATGAAAATCAAGGAAATTGACATGCCCGATTTTGAGATAGAGGTGGACAAAGATTTGGCAATAAAAATAAATAAAGTAAATTCTGACGAATATAATAGGTGATCTGTCATCTTCATGACAGACCACCTAAAAAGGACCAAAAAAAAAAAAAAAAAAAAAAGGGGGTCCAGCGAGGTTTGAACCACCGAACCCTGGTATACCAGTCAGGTGTGTTATCCAGTCGGCCACAGTGTGTTCGACAAGCACAGAGAGCAAAATAGGAAACATATTGTCAACTTGACATTGAATGTACATTCTTGCAATTCCAAATTGGCATGATGACAAAACTCTACAAATTCTAGTTTTGAGAATAGTACAAGCTTTAAAATGAAACAGTGGAGAAATTGTCTAAAGGATACATTCTAAGCTAAAACATATTGAAAATTTGGCGAGAACAGACCAAGATTTACGGAATTAAAATCAATTTAAATGACTGTGGTGACATCATGAAACAGAAAACACTTGTTCTTAGTTCCGACGCCATTTTGATGACGTCACGATGTAATTAAGAGTCAAATGTGGCATGAAATCATATCTCCTATTCATACTCTATTCGAATATGAAAAGAAAAATTGGGGTCAACGGACTCCCTGAAGAGCTACAGTGAATTTTATATAGGCATATTTTAGCCCATTTACGCGCGCGTAATGCAAATTTGAATGGACGCGCATTCCCGTATTATTGGTCGTAAGAGGCTGAATGAGGTATCAAATTAATCAGAAGATAATGAACAATGGAAAGACATGAAAGAAATGATGACTCGAAGATGCATAACGATGGTAGGTGCAAGAACGCGCACGCATACCTGTGCGCGCGCAAATTCTTGACATGCTCAAAATGACCAGAAACGTACCCAAACTTGACCACGGTCGATTTGGGGAAATTTAAAATTTTGACGCGCGCGTACGTGCGCGTCGTGACCTTTGCATGACCTCTGATGATATGTCCTGATGACCTGTCACCTGAACTTGATATGATGCAAATATGGATGATTTTTGATGATTAGTTGCGATGATATGATCAATCATTTAATTTTACAAAATGGCGCCTAGATGACGTCATCATGATTTGATAACCTTGAAAAGTTTCCATTCCCATGTCCATAATGATGCCCATACATGACATGAAAATCAAGGAAATTGACATGCCCGATTTTGAGATAGAGGTGGACAAAGATTTGGCAATAAAAATAAATAAAGTAAATTCTGACGAATATAATAGGTGATCTGTCATCTTCATGACAGACCACCTAAAAAGGACCAAAAAAAAAAAAAAAAAAAAAAGGGGGTCCAGCGAGGTTTGAACCACCGAACCCTGGTATACCAGTCAGGTGTGTTATCCAGTCGGCCACAGTGTGTTCGACAAGCACAGAGAGCAAAATAGGAAACATATTGTCAACTTGACATTGAATGTACATTCTTGCAATTCCAAATTGGCATGATGACAAAACTCTACAAATTCTAGTTTTGAGAATAGTACAAGCTTTAAAATGAAACAGTGGAGAAATTGTCTAAAGGATACATTCTAAGCTAAAACATATTGAAAATTTGGCGAGAACAGACCAAGATTTACGGAATTAAAATCAATTTAAATGACTGTGGTGACATCATGAAACAGAAAACACTTGTTCTTAGTTCCGACGCCATTTTGATGACGTCACGATGTAATTAAGAGTCAAATGTGGCATGAAATCATATCTCCTATTCATACTCTATTCGAATATGAAAAGAAAAATTGGGGTCAACGGACTCCCTGAAGAGCTACAGTGAATTTTATATAGGCATATTTTAGCCCATTTACGCGCGCGTAATGCAAATTTGAATGGACGCGCATTCCCGTATTATTGGTCGTAAGAGGCTGAATGAGGTATCAAATTAATCAGAAGATAATGAACAATGGAAAGACATGAAAGAAATGATGACTCGAAGATGCATAACGATGGTAGGTGCAAGAACGCGCACGCATACCTGTGCGCGCGCAAATTCTTGACATGCTCAAAATGACCAGAAACGTACCCAAACTTGACCACGGTCGATTTGGGGAAATTTAAAATTTTGACGCGCGCGTACGTGCGCGTCGTGACCTTTGCATGACCTCTGATGATATGTCCTGATGACCTGTCACCTGAACTTGATATGATGCAAATATGGATGATTTTTGATGATTAGTTGCGATGATATGATCAATCATTTAATTTTACAAAATGGCGCCTAGATGACGTCATCATGATTTGATAACCTTGAAAAGTTTCCATTCCCATGTCCATAATGATGCCCATACATGACATGAAAATCAAGGAAATTGACATGCCCGATTTTGAGATAGAGGTGGACAAAGATTTGGCAATAAAAATAAATAAAGTAAATTCTGACGAATATAATAGGTGATCTGTCATCTTCATGACAGACCACCTAAAAAGGACCAAAAAAAAAAAAAAAAAAAAAAGGGGGTCCAGCGAGGTTTGAACCACCGAACCCTGGTATACCAGTCAGGTGTGTTATCCAGTCGGCCACAGTGTGTTCGACAAGCACAGAGAGCAAAATAGGAAACATATTGTCAACTTGACATTGAATGTACATTCTTGCAATTCCAAATTGGCATGATGACAAAACTCTACAAATTCTAGTTTTGAGAATAGTACAAGCTTTAAAATGAAACAGTGGAGAAATTGTCTAAAGGATACATTCTAAGCTAAAACATATTGAAAATTTGGCGAGAACAGACCAAGATTTACGGAATTAAAATCAATTTAAATGACTGTGGTGACATCATGAAACAGAAAACACTTGTTCTTAGTTCCGACGCCATTTTGATGACGTCACGATGTAATTAAGAGTCAAATGTGGCATGAAATCATATCTCCTATTCATACTCTATTCGAATATGAAAAGAAAAATTGGGGTCAACGGACTCCCTGAAGAGCTACAGTGAATTTTATATAGGCATATTTTAGCCCATTTACGCGCGCGTAATGCAAATTTGAATGGACGCGCATTCCCGTATTATTGGTCGTAAGAGGCTGAATGAGGTATCAAATTAATCAGAAGATAATGAACAATGGAAAGACATGAAAGAAATGATGACTCGAAGATGCATAACGATGGTAGGTGCAAGAACGCGCACGCATACCTGTGCGCGCGCAAATTCTTGACATGCTCAAAATGACCAGAAACGTACCCAAACTTGACCACGGTCGATTTGGGGAAATTTAAAATTTTGACGCGCGCGTACGTGCGCGTCGTGACCTTTGCATGACCTCTGATGATATGTCCTGATGACCTGTCACCTGAACTTGATATGATGCAAATATGGATGATTTTTGATGATTAGTTGCGATGATATGATCAATCATTTAATTTTACAAAATGGCGCCTAGATGACGTCATCATGATTTGATAACCTTGAAAAGTTTCCATTCCCATGTCCATAATGATGCCCATACATGACATGAAAATCAAGGAAATTGACATGCCCGATTTTGAGATAGAGGTGGACAAAGATTTGGCAATAAAAATAAATAAAGTAAATTCTGACGAATATAATAGGTGATCTGTCATCTTCATGACAGACCACCTAAAAAGGACCAAAAAAAAAAAAAAAAAAAAAAGGGGGTCCAGCGAGGTTTGAACCACCGAACCCTGGTATACCAGTCAGGTGTGTTATCCAGTCGGCCACAGTGTGTTCGACAAGCACAGAGAGCAAAATAGGAAACATATTGTCAACTTGACATTGAATGTACATTCTTGCAATTCCAAATTGGCATGATGACAAAACTCTACAAATTCTAGTTTTGAGAATAGTACAAGCTTTAAAATGAAACAGTGGAGAAATTGTCTAAAGGATACATTCTAAGCTAAAACATATTGAAAATTTGGCGAGAACAGACCAAGATTTACGGAATTAAAATCAATTTAAATGACTGTGGTGACATCATGAAACAGAAAACACTTGTTCTTAGTTCCGACGCCATTTTGATGACGTCACGATGTAATTAAGAGTCAAATGTGGCATGAAATCATATCTCCTATTCATACTCTATTCGAATATGAAAAGAAAAATTGGGGTCAACGGACTCCCTGAAGAGCTACAGTGAATTTTATATAGGCATATTTTAGCCCATTTACGCGCGCGTAATGCAAATTTGAATGGACGCGCATTCCCGTATTATTGGTCGTAAGAGGCTGAATGAGGTATCAAATTAATCAGAAGATAATGAACAATGGAAAGACATGAAAGAAATGATGACTCGAAGATGCATAACGATGGTAGGTGCAAGAACGCGCACGCATACCTGTGCGCGCGCAAATTCTTGACATGCTCAAAATGACCAGAAACGTACCCAAACTTGACCACGGTCGATTTGGGGAAATTTAAAATTTTGACGCGCGCGTACGTGCGCGTCGTGACCTTTGCATGACCTCTGATGATATGTCCTGATGACCTGTCACCTGAACTTGATATGATGCAAATATGGATGATTTTTGATGATTAGTTGCGATGATATGATCAATCATTTAATTTTACAAAATGGCGCCTAGATGACGTCATCATGATTTGATAACCTTGAAAAGTTTCCATTCCCATGTCCATAATGATGCCCATACATGACATGAAAATCAAGGAAATTGACATGCCCGATTTTGAGATAGAGGTGGACAAAGATTTGGCAATAAAAATAAATAAAGTAAATTCTGACGAATATAATAGGTGATCTGTCATCTTCATGACAGACCACCTAAAAAGGACCAAAAAAAAAAAAAAAAAAAAAAGGGGGTCCAGCGAGGTTTGAACCACCGAACCCTGGTATACCAGTCAGGTGTGTTATCCAGTCGGCCACAGTGTGTTCGACAAGCACAGAGAGCAAAATAGGAAACATATTGTCAACTTGACATTGAATGTACATTCTTGCAATTCCAAATTGGCATGATGACAAAACTCTACAAATTCTAGTTTTGAGAATAGTACAAGCTTTAAAATGAAACAGTGGAGAAATTGTCTAAAGGATACATTCTAAGCTAAAACATATTGAAAATTTGGCGAGAACAGACCAAGATTTACGGAATTAAAATCAATTTAAATGACTGTGGTGACATCATGAAACAGAAAACACTTGTTCTTAGTTCCGACGCCATTTTGATGACGTCACGATGTAATTAAGAGTCAAATGTGGCATGAAATCATATCTCCTATTCATACTCTATTCGAATATGAAAAGAAAAATTGGGGTCAACGGACTCCCTGAAGAGCTACAGTGAATTTTATATAGGCATATTTTAGCCCATTTACGCGCGCGTAATGCAAATTTGAATGGACGCGCATTCCCGTATTATTGGTCGTAAGAGGCTGAATGAGGTATCAAATTAATCAGAAGATAATGAACAATGGAAAGACATGAAAGAAATGATGACTCGAAGATGCATAACGATGGTAGGTGCAAGAACGCGCACGCATACCTGTGCGCGCGCAAATTCTTGACATGCTCAAAATGACCAGAAACGTACCCAAACTTGACCACGGTCGATTTGGGGAAATTTAAAATTTTGACGCGCGCGTACGTGCGCGTCGTGACCTTTGCATGACCTCTGATGATATGTCCTGATGACCTGTCACCTGAACTTGATATGATGCAAATATGGATGATTTTTGATGATTAGTTGCGATGATATGATCAATCATTTAATTTTACAAAATGGCGCCTAGATGACGTCATCATGATTTGATAACCTTGAAAAGTTTCCATTCCCATGTCCATAATGATGCCCATACATGACATGAAAATCAAGGAAATTGACATGCCCGATTTTGAGATAGAGGTGGACAAAGATTTGGCAATAAAAATAAATAAAGTAAATTCTGACGAATATAATAGGTGATCTGTCATCTTCATGACAGACCACCTAAAAAGGACCAAAAAAAAAAAAAAAAAAAAAAGGGGGTCCAGCGAGGTTTGAACCACCGAACCCTGGTATACCAGTCAGGTGTGTTATCCAGTCGGCCACAGTGTGTTCGACAAGCACAGAGAGCAAAATAGGAAACATATTGTCAACTTGACATTGAATGTACATTCTTGCAATTCCAAATTGGCATGATGACAAAACTCTACAAATTCTAGTTTTGAGAATAGTACAAGCTTTAAAATGAAACAGTGGAGAAATTGTCTAAAGGATACATTCTAAGCTAAAACATATTGAAAATTTGGCGAGAACAGACCAAGATTTACGGAATTAAAATCAATTTAAATGACTGTGGTGACATCATGAAACAGAAAACACTTGTTCTTAGTTCCGACGCCATTTTGATGACGTCACGATGTAATTAAGAGTCAAATGTGGCATGAAATCATATCTCCTATTCATACTCTATTCGAATATGAAAAGAAAAATTGGGGTCAACGGACTCCCTGAAGAGCTACAGTGAATTTTATATAGGCATATTTTAGCCCATTTACGCGCGCGTAATGCAAATTTGAATGGACGCGCATTCCCGTATTATTGGTCGTAAGAGGCTGAATGAGGTATCAAATTAATCAGAAGATAATGAACAATGGAAAGACATGAAAGAAATGATGACTCGAAGATGCATAACGATGGTAGGTGCAAGAACGCGCACGCATACCTGTGCGCGCGCAAATTCTTGACATGCTCAAAATGACCAGAAACGTACCCAAACTTGACCACGGTCGATTTGGGGAAATTTAAAATTTTGACGCGCGCGTACGTGCGCGTCGTGACCTTTGCATGACCTCTGATGATATGTCCTGATGACCTGTCACCTGAACTTGATATGATGCAAATATGGATGATTTTTGATGATTAGTTGCGATGATATGATCAATCATTTAATTTTACAAAATGGCGCCTAGATGACGTCATCATGATTTGATAACCTTGAAAAGTTTCCATTCCCATGTCCATAATGATGCCCATACATGACATGAAAATCAAGGAAATTGACATGCCCGATTTTGAGATAGAGGTGGACAAAGATTTGGCAATAAAAATAAATAAAGTAAATTCTGACGAATATAATAGGTGATCTGTCATCTTCATGACAGACCACCTAAAAAGGACCAAAAAAAAAAAAAAAAAAAAAAGGGGGTCCAGCGAGGTTTGAACCACCGAACCCTGGTATACCAGTCAGGTGTGTTATCCAGTCGGCCACAGTGTGTTCGACAAGCACAGAGAGCAAAATAGGAAACATATTGTCAACTTGACATTGAATGTACATTCTTGCAATTCCAAATTGGCATGATGACAAAACTCTACAAATTCTAGTTTTGAGAATAGTACAAGCTTTAAAATGAAACAGTGGAGAAATTGTCTAAAGGATACATTCTAAGCTAAAACATATTGAAAATTTGGCGAGAACAGACCAAGATTTACGGAATTAAAATCAATTTAAATGACTGTGGTGACATCATGAAACAGAAAACACTTGTTCTTAGTTCCGACGCCATTTTGATGACGTCACGATGTAATTAAGAGTCAAATGTGGCATGAAATCATATCTCCTATTCATACTCTATTCGAATATGAAAAGAAAAATTGGGGTCAACGGACTCCCTGAAGAGCTACAGTGAATTTTATATAGGCATATTTTAGCCCATTTACGCGCGCGTAATGCAAATTTGAATGGACGCGCATTCCCGTATTATTGGTCGTAAGAGGCTGAATGAGGTATCAAATTAATCAGAAGATAATGAACAATGGAAAGACATGAAAGAAATGATGACTCGAAGATGCATAACGATGGTAGGTGCAAGAACGCGCACGCATACCTGTGCGCGCGCAAATTCTTGACATGCTCAAAATGACCAGAAACGTACCCAAACTTGACCACGGTCGATTTGGGGAAATTTAAAATTTTGACGCGCGCGTACGTGCGCGTCGTGACCTTTGCATGACCTCTGATGATATGTCCTGATGACCTGTCACCTGAACTTGATATGATGCAAATATGGATGATTTTTGATGATTAGTTGCGATGATATGATCAATCATTTAATTTTACAAAATGGCGCCTAGATGACGTCATCATGATTTGATAACCTTGAAAAGTTTCCATTCCCATGTCCATAATGATGCCCATACATGACATGAAAATCAAGGAAATTGACATGCCCGATTTTGAGATAGAGGTGGACAAAGATTTGGCAATAAAAATAAATAAAGTAAATTCTGACGAATATAATAGGTGATCTGTCATCTTCATGACAGACCACCTAAAAAGGACCAAAAAAAAAAAAAAAAAAAAAAGGGGGTCCAGCGAGGTTTGAACCACCGAACCCTGGTATACCAGTCAGGTGTGTTATCCAGTCGGCCACAGTGTGTTCGACAAGCACAGAGAGCAAAATAGGAAACATATTGTCAACTTGACATTGAATGTACATTCTTGCAATTCCAAATTGGCATGATGACAAAACTCTACAAATTCTAGTTTTGAGAATAGTACAAGCTTTAAAATGAAACAGTGGAGAAATTGTCTAAAGGATACATTCTAAGCTAAAACATATTGAAAATTTGGCGAGAACAGACCAAGATTTACGGAATTAAAATCAATTTAAATGACTGTGGTGACATCATGAAACAGAAAACACTTGTTCTTAGTTCCGACGCCATTTTGATGACGTCACGATGTAATTAAGAGTCAAATGTGGCATGAAATCATATCTCCTATTCATACTCTATTCGAATATGAAAAGAAAAATTGGGGTCAACGGACTCCCTGAAGAGCTACAGTGAATTTTATATAGGCATATTTTAGCCCATTTACGCGCGCGTAATGCAAATTTGAATGGACGCGCATTCCCGTATTATTGGTCGTAAGAGGCTGAATGAGGTATCAAATTAATCAGAAGATAATGAACAATGGAAAGACATGAAAGAAATGATGACTCGAAGATGCATAACGATGGTAGGTGCAAGAACGCGCACGCATACCTGTGCGCGCGCAAATTCTTGACATGCTCAAAATGACCAGAAACGTACCCAAACTTGACCACGGTCGATTTGGGGAAATTTAAAATTTTGACGCGCGCGTACGTGCGCGTCGTGACCTTTGCATGACCTCTGATGATATGTCCTGATGACCTGTCACCTGAACTTGATATGATGCAAATATGGATGATTTTTGATGATTAGTTGCGATGATATGATCAATCATTTAATTTTACAAAATGGCGCCTAGATGACGTCATCATGATTTGATAACCTTGAAAAGTTTCCATTCCCATGTCCATAATGATGCCCATACATGACATGAAAATCAAGGAAATTGACATGCCCGATTTTGAGATAGAGGTGGACAAAGATTTGGCAATAAAAATAAATAAAGTAAATTCTGACGAATATAATAGGTGATCTGTCATCTTCATGACAGACCACCTAAAAAGGACCAAAAAAAAAAAAAAAAAAAAAAAGGGGGTCCAGCGAGGTTTGAACCACCGAACCCTGGTATACCAGTCAGGTGTGTTATCCAGTCGGCCACAGTGTGTTCGACAAGCACAGAGAGCAAAATAGGAAACATATTGTCAACTTGACATTGAATGTACATTCTTGCAATTCCAAATTGGCATGATGACAAAACTCTACAAATTCTAGTTTTGAGAATAGTACAAGCTTTAAAATGAAACAGTGGAGAAATTGTCTAAAGGATACATTCTAAGCTAAAACATATTGAAAATTTGGCGAGAACAGACCAAGATTTACGGAATTAAAATCAATTTAAATGACTGTGGTGACATCATGAAACAGAAAACACTTGTTCTTAGTTCCGACGCCATTTTGATGACGTCACGATGTAATTAAGAGTCAAATGTGGCATGAAATCATATCTCCTATTCATACTCTATTCGAATATGAAAAGAAAAATTGGGGTCAACGGACTCCCTGAAGAGCTACAGTGAATTTTATATAGGCATATTTTAGCCCATTTACGCGCGCGTAATGCAAATTTGAATGGACGCGCATTCCCGTATTATTGGTCGTAAGAGGCTGAATGAGGTATCAAATTAATCAGAAGATAATGAACAATGGAAAGACATGAAAGAAATGATGACTCGAAGATGCATAACGATGGTAGGTGCAAGAACGCGCACGCATACCTGTGCGCGCGCAAATTCTTGACATGCTCAAAATGACCAGAAACGTACCCAAACTTGACCACGGTCGATTTGGGGAAATTTAAAATTTTGACGCGCGCGTACGTGCGCGTCGTGACCTTTGCATGACCTCTGATGATATGTCCTGATGACCTGTCACCTGAACTTGATATGATGCAAATATGGATGATTTTTGATGATTAGTTGCGATGATATGATCAATCATTTAATTTTACAAAATGGCGCCTAGATGACGTCATCATGATTTGATAACCTTGAAAAGTTTCCATTCCCATGTCCATAATGATGCCCATACATGACATGAAAATCAAGGAAATTGACATGCCCGATTTTGAGATAGAGGTGGACAAAGATTTGGCAATAAAAATAAATAAAGTAAATTCTGACGAATATAATAGGTGATCTGTCATCTTCATGACAGACCACCTAAAAAGGACCAAAAAAAAAAAAAAAAAAAAAAGGGGGTCCAGCGAGGTTTGAACCACCGAACCCTGGTATACCAGTCAGGTGTGTTATCCAGTCGGCCACAGTGTGTTCGACAAGCACAGAGAGCAAAATAGGAAACATATTGTCAACTTGACATTGAATGTACATTCTTGCAATTCCAAATTGGCATGATGACAAAACTCTACAAATTCTAGTTTTGAGAATAGTACAAGCTTTAAAATGAAACAGTGGAGAAATTGTCTAAAGGATACATTCTAAGCTAAAACATATTGAAAATTTGGCGAGAACAGACCAAGATTTACGGAATTAAAATCAATTTAAATGACTGTGGTGACATCATGAAACAGAAAACACTTGTTCTTAGTTCCGACGCCATTTTGATGACGTCACGATGTAATTAAGAGTCAAATGTGGCATGAAATCATATCTCCTATTCATACTCTATTCGAATATGAAAAGAAAAATTGGGGTCAACGGACTCCCTGAAGAGCTACAGTGAATTTTATATAGGCATATTTTAGCCCATTTACGCGCGCGTAATGCAAATTTGAATGGACGCGCATTCCCGTATTATTGGTCGTAAGAGGCTGAATGAGGTATCAAATTAATCAGAAGATAATGAACAATGGAAAGACATGAAAGAAATGATGACTCGAAGATGCATAACGATGGTAGGTGCAAGAACGCGCACGCATACCTGTGCGCGCGCAAATTCTTGACATGCTCAAAATGACCAGAAACGTACCCAAACTTGACCACGGTCGATTTGGGGAAATTTAAAATTTTGACGCGCGCGTACGTGCGCGTCGTGACCTTTGCATGACCTCTGATGATATGTCCTGATGACCTGTCACCTGAACTTGATATGATGCAAATATGGATGATTTTTGATGATTAGTTGCGATGATATGATCAATCATTTAATTTTACAAAATGGCGCCTAGATGACGTCATCATGATTTGATAACCTTGAAAAGTTTCCATTCCCATGTCCATAATGATGCCCATACATGACATGAAAATCAAGGAAATTGACATGCCCGATTTTGAGATAGAGGTGGACAAAGATTTGGCAATAAAAATAAATAAAGTAAATTCTGACGAATATAATAGGTGATCTGTCATCTTCATGACAGACCACCTAAAAAGGACCAAAAAAAAAAAAAAAAAAAAAAGGGGGTCCAGCGAGGTTTGAACCACCGAACCCTGGTATACCAGTCAGGTGTGTTATCCAGTCGGCCACAGTGTGTTCGACAAGCACAGAGAGCAAAATAGGAAACATATTGTCAACTTGACATTGAATGTACATTCTTGCAATTCCAAATTGGCATGATGACAAAACTCTACAAATTCTAGTTTTGAGAATAGTACAAGCTTTAAAATGAAACAGTGGAGAAATTGTCTAAAGGATACATTCTAAGCTAAAACATATTGAAAATTTGGCGAGAACAGACCAAGATTTACGGAATTAAAATCAATTTAAATGACTGTGGTGACATCATGAAACAGAAAACACTTGTTCTTAGTTCCGACGCCATTTTGATGACGTCACGATGTAATTAAGAGTCAAATGTGGCATGAAATCATATCTCCTATTCATACTCTATTCGAATATGAAAAGAAAAATTGGGGTCAACGGACTCCCTGAAGAGCTACAGTGAATTTTATATAGGCATATTTTAGCCCATTTACGCGCGCGTAATGCAAATTTGAATGGACGCGCATTCCGTATTATTGGTCGTAAGAGGCTGAATGAGGTATCAAATTAATCAGAAGATAATGAACAATGGAAAGACATGAAAGAAATGATGACTCGAAGATGCATAACGATGGTAGGTGCAAGAACGCGCACGCATACCTGTGCGCGCGCAAATTCTTGACATGCTCAAAATGACCAGAAACGTACCCAAACTTGACCACGGTCGATTTGGGGAAATTTAAAATTTTGACGCGCGCGTACGTGCGCGTCGTGACCTTTGCATGACCTCTGATGATATGTCCTGATGACCTGTCACCTGAACTTGATATGATGCAAATATGGATGATTTTTGATGATTAGTTGCGATGATATGATCAATCATTTAATTTTACAAAATGGCGCCTAGATGACGTCATCATGATTTGATAACCTTGAAAAGTTTCCATTCCCATGTCCATAATGATGCCCATACATGACATGAAAATCAAGGAAATTGACATGCCCGATTTTGAGATAGAGGTGGACAAAGATTTGGCAATAAAAATAAATAAAGTAAATTCTGACGAATATAATAGGTGATCTGTCATCTTCATGACAGACCACCTAAAAAGGACCAAAAAAAAAAAAAAAAAAAAAAGGGGGTCCAGCGAGGTTTGAACCACCGAACCCTGGTATACCAGTCAGGTGTGTTATCCAGTCGGCCACAGTGTGTTCGACAAGCACAGAGAGCAAAATAGGAAACATATTGTCAACTTGACATTGAATGTACATTCTTGCAATTCCAAATTGGCATGATGACAAAACTCTACAAATTCTAGTTTTGAGAATAGTACAAGCTTTAAAATGAAACAGTGGAGAAATTGTCTAAAGGATACATTCTAAGCTAAAACATATTGAAAATTTGGCGAGAACAGACCAAGATTTACGGAATTAAAATCAATTTAAATGACTGTGGTGACATCATGAAACAGAAAACACTTGTTCTTAGTTCCGACGCCATTTTGATGACGTCACGATGTAATTAAGAGTCAAATGTGGCATGAAATCATATCTCCTATTCATACTCTATTCGAATATGAAAAGAAAAATTGGGGTCAACGGACTCCCTGAAGAGCTACAGTGAATTTTATATAGGCATATTTTAGCCCATTTACGCGCGCGTAATGCAAATTTGAATGGACGCGCATTCCCGTATTATTGGTCGTAAGAGGCTGAATGAGGTATCAAATTAATCAGAAGATAATGAACAATGGAAAGACATGAAAGAAATGATGACTCGAAGATGCATAACGATGGTAGGTGCAAGAACGCGCACGCATACCTGTGCGCGCGCAAATTCTTGACATGCTCAAAATGACCAGAAACGTACCCAAACTTGACCACGGTCGATTTGGGGAAATTTAAAATTTTGACGCGCGCGTACGTGCGCGTCGTGACCTTTGCATGACCTCTGATGATATGTCCTGATGACCTGTCACCTGAACTTGATATGATGCAAATATGGATGATTTTTGATGATTAGTTGCGATGATATGATCAATCATTTAATTTTACAAAATGGCGCCTAGATGACGTCATCATGATTTGATAACCTTGAAAAGTTTCCATTCCCATGTCCATAATGATGCCCATACATGACATGAAAATCAAGGAAATTGACATGCCCGATTTTGAGATAGAGGTGGACAAAGATTTGGCAATAAAAATAAATAAAGTAAATTCTGACGAATATAATAGGTGATCTGTCATCTTCATGACAGACCACCTAAAAAGGACCAAAAAAAAAAAAAAAAAAAAAGGGGGTCCAGCGAGGTTTGAACCACCGAACCCTGGTATACCAGTCAGGTGTGTTATCCAGTCGGCCACAGTGTGTTCGACAAGCACAGAGAGCAAAATAGGAAACATATTGTCAACTTGACATTGAATGTACATTCTTGCAATTCCAAATTGGCATGATGACAAAACTCTACAAATTCTAGTTTTGAGAATAGTACAAGCTTTAAAATGAAACAGTGGAGAAATTGTCTAAAGGATACATTCTAAGCTAAAACATATTGAAAATTTGGCGAGAACAGACCAAGATTTACGGAATTAAAATCAATTTAAATGACTGTGGTGACATCATGAAACAGAAAACACTTGTTCTTAGTTCCGACGCCATTTTTGATGACGTCACGATGTAATTAAGAGTCAAATGTGGCATGAAATCATATCTCCTATTCATACTCTATTCGAATATGAAAAGAAAAATTGGGGTCAACGGACTCCCTGAAGAGCTACAGTGAATTTTATATAGGCATATTTTAGCCCATTTACGCGCGCGTAATGCAAATTTGAATGGACGCGCATTCCCGTATTATTGGTCGTAAGAGGCTGAATGAGGTATCAAATTAATCAGAAGATAATGAACAATGGAAAGACATGAAAGAAATGATGACTCGAAGATGCATAACGATGGTAGGTGCAAGAACGCGCACGCATACCTGTGCGCGCGCAAATTCTTGACATGCTCAAAATGACCAGAAACGTACCCAAACTTGACCACGGTCGATTTGGGGAAATTTAAAATTTTGACGCGCGCGTACGTGCGCGTCGTGACCTTTGCATGACCTCTGATGATATGTCCTGATGACCTGTCACCTGAACTTGATATGATGCAAATATGGATGATTTTTGATGATTAGTTGCGATGATATGATCAATCATTTAATTTTACAAAATGGCGCCTAGATGACGTCATCATGATTTGATAACCTTGAAAAGTTTCCATTCCCATGTCCATAATGATGCCCATACATGACATGAAAATCAAGGAAATTGACATGCCCGATTTTGAGATAGAGGTGGACAAAGATTTGGCAATAAAAATAAATAAAGTAAATTCTGACGAATATAATAGGTGATCTGTCATCTTCATGACAGACCACCTAAAAAGGACCAAAAAAAAAAAAAAAAAAAAAAGGGGGTCCAGCGAGGTTTGAACCACCGAACCCTGGTATACCAGTCAGGTGTGTTATCCAGTCGGCCACAGTGTGTTCGACAAGCACAGAGAGCAAAATAGGAAACATATTGTCAACTTGACATTGAATGTACATTCTTGCAATTCCAAATTGGCATGATGACAAAACTCTACAAATTCTAGTTTTGAGAATAGTACAAGCTTTAAAATGGAAACAGTGGAGAAATTGTCTAAAGGATACATTCTAAGCTAAAACATATTGAAAATTTGGCGAGAACAGACCAAGATTTACGGAATTAAAATCAATTTAAATGACTGTGGTGACATCATGAAACAGAAACACTTGTTCTTAGTTCCGACGCCATTTTGATGACGTCACGATGTAATTAAGAGTCAAATGTGGCATGAAATCATATCTCCTATTCATACTCTATTCGAATATGAAAAGAAAAAATTGGGGTCAACGGACTCCCTGAAGAGCTACAGTGAATTTTATATAGGCATATTTTAGCCCATTTACGCGCGCGTAATGCAAATTTGAATGGACGCGCATTCCCGTATTATTGGTCGTAAGAGGCTGAATGAGGTATCAAATTAATCAGAAGATAATGAACAATGGAAAGACATGAAAGAAATGATGACTCGAAGATGCATAACGATGGTAGGTGCAAGAACGCGCACGCATACCTGTGCGCGCGCAAATTCTTGACATGCTCAAAATGACCAGAAACGTACCCAAACTTGACCACGGTCGATTTGGGGAAATTTAAAATTTTGACGCGCGCGTACGTGCGCGTCGTGACCTTTGCATGACCTCTGATGATATGTCCTGATGACCTGTCACCTGAACTTGATATGATGCAAATATGGATGATTTTTGATGATTAGTTGCGATGATATGATCAATCATTTAATTTTACAAAATGGCGCCTAGATGACGTCATCATGATTTGATAACCTTGAAAAGTTTCCATTCCCATGTCCATAATGATGCCCATACATGACATGAAAATCAAGGAAATTGACATGCCCGATTTTGAGATAGAGGTGGACAAAGATTTGGCAATAAAAATAAATAAAGTAAATTCTGACGAATATAATAGGTGATCTGTCATCTTCATGACAGACCACCTAAAAAGGACCAAAAAAAAAAAAAAAAAAAAAAGGGGGTCCAGCGAGGTTTGAACCACCGAACCCTGGTATACCAGTCAGGTGTGTTATCCAGTCGGCCACA